>NC_065878.1:14669090-14972121 GCF_933775445.1 Argentina anserina | reverse complement strand
ATGATTTATTAGAGCCAAGAAGAGAATACATAAGTTCACTTGTTATGCTCCATCCAATATATGCTAAGAGACTATCAAATGGAAGAAGCTGATGGCATTATCTGTACTTCCTGCTTCTGGACTTTGAGTTCTGCTAGTTCTGATTTAATCATTTACCCTTTGTCTTCTTAAACTCTGACTAAGTAGAAAGAAAATCATGTTTCATATTAGGCTCCCTTAATAGTACTTGACCTAAACTGATCCTGTATACAAGATTTTAGAAAGCCATTTATCATGGATCCTTCTTTGGATCTGGTATTATTGCTTCGTATTGAAACTAATTATGGCAAACGAAATTTCTGGAATTATTGCAAATGGTATTGTTCTGTTGTAAATGGACTTTGCCTTGCATTCTTCTAGTTCGTGGAGTTACTGATAAAGTTTGGCAGTACAGCAGAAAAGGGTGCTTTGTACATTAATTAATCAGCAGCCAATGCAAATTGATTTTTCCTGTCATAAACCCCGCGTCTCCCTGAAAGGATATTGAATGCTGAACCTTCTAGCTTCATGACTGATGCTTGATGAATATTGTTTTTAATGTCTTTTTGAATTCATGAATCATAACATTTCAGCATTTTTGATGTTTGTATGCTGTCTAATGATGCCAGTAATGACGCAATTACTCATGTGATACACATGCTTTGGTATACCATCTTATATGCTCTGCCGACCAGGTTTGAAGTTTCTTTAGGCAGGCCTAAAATGTAATGGTTGTGTTTCTTACAAACCTCGAGTCTTTTATTTCTTCGGAGGGTAATGGATTCTGGAATTAGATATATTCAACTTTGAAGACTACAATTTAGGGTTGCTTAGATTAGTTGGTCCAAGATTAGTAAACGGGCATAGCAGTCTCTTGCCCAAAAGATTTTTTTGGATTTTGAGTTTTTGACCCGAACAAGTCCCATGCTTGACGCAAGCTTTTGGTAAGTACAGAGGACTTTTCAAAACTATCACATTGTTTATCTATTGATATATAGTAGAGTAAGAGACAAGGGTAAATTTCTCCTATGGTACCTGATGTTTGGCTACTTAGACAATTTGGTACCTGATGTATGAAAGCGGACAATTTGGTACCTAAAGTTCTCAAATTTAGGCCATTTTGGTACTTCTATTAATTTTGACCATATTTTCAGGGTTATTTCCGTCATTCTAGATCTAAATTCATTAAATTCACATTTTTCTTCATTTCTTCCTATAATTGTCTCTCTTTGGAGATAATTAAATTGATATATCTACTTCACTTAGCATCTACTTCGCATATATCAAAAATAATTTTTTTCTTAATATACTTATTGTATCATAATTATTTTCTGCAAAGGAAATAAATTGCTTTTATGCAATTGTAATTTTTATCAATTTTTTTTAATTATTTATAATTAAAATTAATTTAGATTGATAGCTACATTATGAAAACTTATATACGTAAATCATCACAGATACTAAGTGGATGAGTTATCAAATTTTTAGAGATAACTTAGAGGCAATTTGGAGGTATTATAAAAAAATGAAGTAAAGTTGAGATAAGATGACGGAAATAACCCTGAAAATACGGTCAAAATTGACATAAGTACCAAAATAGCCTAAATTTGAGAACTTTGAGTACCAAATTGTCCGCTTTCATACATTAGGTACCAAATTGTCCAAGTAGTCAAACATCAGGTACCATAGGAGGAATTTACCATAAGAGACAACTTGTAACGGCTCAGTCCATATCAATGGCGTCCGGTTGGTAAACCAAAAAAGAAGAAAATAGTGAGAATTTTGATTTAATGAGAAAATTTTATTAATTGAAACTAAAATGAATATACCTAGTAGGGGATAATTGAAACCACTCAAATGCATCTAATAAAATATGTTAAACTAACAAAATTTAACTTTATGAGTCGATAATTATTTAAAAACACGTGCATTTCTAGTTGATAGTTTAAATATAATTAGACTAAATAAAAACTTTCTTCTTCTCTGTTCATCCCCTTGACTCTTCCAGTCTTCTCTCCACATTAAAAATCAATAGAAGTACATAACCATAATGGATTAAAATCTCCAACAGCAAAAAGAAAAAGAAAAAAAATGAAAGTAGCAAACAAAAATCAAGTAATCAACTTAACTCAAACTCATAATAAGAAGAATCAAAACAATTAAACGAAGTAAAACTAAACCTAAATCTCAATTTCATCACCTCATTCACCTAAGACTGCCGAACAAAAACATATTCCCCAAATCCCTAATTCGATCTAGGGAGCATGCTGAGACGAATGACGATGGTGTTTCTGGTGGAGCATGTAGCTTAGTCACAAGGCCCCAAGTGGAATAAGTCAGTCTAATTTAGAGATTTGATTTTAAGAAATAGGGATTTAGTTTTTGGGGTTGGGCAGTTGAGAAGAAGAGATAATACAATTTAGTTCATTGTTATTCTCTGTATGTGAAAGGGTTGGATGTGGGTGGATGTAGGAGACGCTTCAACTTAAAATATAAATATAAATATATACATACAACTAGTTTTTTTTTGTGATTGGTTGGCATCCCCTAGAGGATCCGCCAGTGGTCCATATAACTGAATTTATTGTATGTTTTAAGCCCACTGGCCCGTACGGTTATGCTGTTAGAGCATCTCTCACCATAAGGCAAAATTGGTAAGGTATAAGAGATATATGGCTTACCATTTTGGCATATTCCTTAGTATCTGTATACCTTTGGTTTATGAGTCCCCACCATAAGGTATAAATGGTAAGGTATACATAGAGTTTTGGGTTTGCAACGGCTATTATTTATGTAAGAGGTGACGATGATCATCTAGAGTACTGAATTCGGTGATTAGTGACTTCTCTTAATATTTATACATTATTTAGTTATTTTACTTTTATGCATCAATGTGCATGTTACTTTTTCCGAGTTTGGATGTCATCTTCAAGATTTTAAACAAACCTTTAATTATCGTAATAAATCATAGTAATTATTATGCATTAAAATAATTTAGCCCTAATCATATTTAATATTAGGCTCATATGAAATAGCTCATTCTGAGGTTCGTGATGGTATAGTCGTTATTTGTAAAAAAAAAATATAAACACGATGTTTATGGAGAAAATTAAAATGTAACTAAAACTAAAAGGGATATAATATGAATATTAAAAATGTAAGGAGGATAAATTAGGAAGAAAATGACAAAATAATAAAATAAGAATCTCATTTACCTTACCAAATGGTATGCTATTTATGGCCTTCGACTGTTCACATAAGAGAAAAAAACATTTCGGGAAGTGGGAGATGGCTTATGGTGGGAGGTGTTGGTGTAACGACCCCAAAATTTCAAGCTTAAAAACTCAAAATTTCAAAGTCGTTAAACACCAAACAATTTCAACGAATCGAAATCATTTAAAATGCCACAGCGGATCATCTCTGAGTTCAAAATACAACTCAGTTAAACCGATTATTACAATCCAAATTATAATTCAATATTATAACAAATGGAATTGCGTAATCCTCACAACAAACTCACAAGATACTCACACAAAATCCACACACAAGCTGGAGATAAATAACTTCAAGTCTTCTGAGCGGTCCGTCAATTCCCGCTAATCCACACCTGTGGAGTTATCCACTACACCATCGAATTGGTGCATCGGTATTGTAAACACAAACCCGGTAAGCTTTACAGCTCGTATGAGTAAAATGAAAATATAACTCGCATATTAATATATATACGAAAATTCACAAATCAAATAAATATAAATGCACTCATGAGTCAATGGACGGCCCATCTGGTTGTCCCAAAGAAATATGAAAAGAAGCGCTCATGAGAAATTAAGTAACCCTTATGGTTACCCAAATGCATTTATAATCCGGGTACCAAGAACGCTGGTACACATCTGTTACCCCTCTCGTAATACACCGCCGATATTGGATAGCCACCCGCTACCCAACATCCAAAACAATCTGAGTACCCATGAGCAGATAACCACCCGTTACCTCACATGCAGTACTATGGCAGACAGACTAGAGCTCTAACTGTATCGTAACTTTCGCCCGGCCAAAGGCTAGGTTCCGACTTGCCAAACACGTACAATAATCTCACATCATATTGTACCAATCACGTCCGAAGACAAATCAACATTTTAACAATCTCAATGTTAAAAATCACGTACAATAATCTCACATCATATTGTACCAAAAATCATGTCCGAAGACAAATCAACATTTTAACCATCTCAATGTTAAAATCACGTACAATAATCTCACATCATATTGTACCAAAAATCATGTCCGAAGACAAATCAACATTTTAACAAACTCAATGTTAAAATCACGTACAATAATCTCACATCATATTGTACAAATCAAAATCACATGCTCGATATTTAAATCTCGTCATCGAAATGACATAAATCACGATAAAATCATAACAGTATATTATATAGCAAACTATATATATATGTACATATTTACCATTTATACAATATATATATAATCCATTATATCGTATACATGTTATATTTCATAAACACGTCCGAAGACAAAAACTCGTCCGAAGACAAAACTCGTCCGAAGACAAAACATTTTAACAAACTCATGTTAAAACCACGTACAATAATCACACCTCATATTGTACAAAAATCACATCACATGCTCAACATTTAATTCTCGTCATTCGAAATGACCAATTCCAATGAATTCATAATAGTATATAATATAGCAAACTATATATATATGTACTTATTACCATTTATACGATATATACGTAATCCACTATATTGTATACGTGTCGTAATTCAATATTAAAAACTCTTGCAAAAATCTTAGAATCACCGCAATGGTAGATTCGTAAATAAGTGAGATTTTACTCACCTTTTTTCCTGCGTGCAACTTCCACGACCCTGAAAGTAATTTCCTCACTCGTTTCGTCAGTCACCTAATAGCACGATAAATGCTTAGAAAATGATATTTAAAATATCAGGTGACGAGTTCAGCACAGCTAAATGTTGTTCATAAAACATTGTTCACGGAACACTGTTCATGCTTACTAATCACTGTTTTTACTAAATCACTGTTCACAGTTACTGTTTTACCAAAACACTGCTCAAAGTTACTGTTTTACCATGTCACTGTTCACATTTACGGTTACAGATCACTATTCACAGTTACTGTTACAGATCGCTATTCATGCGGAGTTACTATTCACATTTACTATTCATTCGGCGTTACTGTTCACCGACCGCCACCAATCATCACCAAATTTCACCACCACAACCTAAACAACATTTCCAACAACTTCCTAGTTGACACCAAGGTCTAAATCCGAGTCTAAACAGTCCAAACAACGAAGAACATGAAATCGGCACTATTCACAAACCGTAGAAATTGAAATTTTGATTCGGGTACTTACACTTCGATTTGGCTCGATTCCTTTTGTGGGAATGTTGCTGGGACTGAGACAAGCAAAACCCCCTAAGAATTTTGAGCCATGGTGGCCGGAGGAGGCGGCGCCGCCACAGCAGTAACTTCCGGTGGTTGCTACACCGTGTGTGGTTGTCGCCGGAGTGCAAGGCGTAGCCCAAAAGATGGAGCTCGTCGAGCCCGTCAGTTTGATAGGTGGCACGACACGAGGCGACGTCGGATGGTGGAGAAATCGGCTGGAGAAGGTTTTTGGGTCGGGTGAACAGTGCCCGAGCTGATTTTTAGAAAAATCTGATTTTTAATCTCCTCTCCTTCCTTTTATACTATTTCCAAAATCGGAAATGAACTTCCGACGTTAATAACTTTTGCATCCGACGTCCGATTCGAACGCATGACGTGTCCACGAATTCGTATCGATGAGCTCTACGACTTTCGTGAAGGAAGTTTTTGCAACCGAGCGACGGAATAAAAGTCGATCTATACGTTGCGGTAACGTTACGTTTTCTAATTAAACGATCCGAGAACGTTTCCGTTTTTGTTTTGAAATGTCGCAAACCTCCAATTGTCGTCTTGAATTAATTTCACAAGTTTAACACTTAAAAAAATACTCGACATTTAGTTTCTAAAAATTCGGGTTATTACATTCTACCCCCTTAAAAGGAATTTCGTCCCGAAATTCAAGTTCACTCAATAAACAACTGTGGGTATCCCGTCTTCATATCCGACCCTAGCTTCCATGATGCATCACCCTCGTCATGGTGACTCCACAGTACCTTGACTAGCTCCACATCTTTCCTCCGAAGCTTCTTTGTGGACATATCCAGGATACGAACCGGCTCAACCACAAAGGTGACATTTTCCTTCACTTCAATGGTGCTATGATCGATCACGTGAGACTCATCTGGTACATACTTCCTCCGCATGGATATGTGGAAGACGTTGTGTACGCCCGACATGCTAGTAGGCAAGGCTAGTCGATAAGCTAGTTCGCCCACCTTCTCAAGTATCTCAAAGGGTCCAACGTACCTCGGAGCCAACTTTCCCTTCTTGCCAAATCTCACTACACCCCTCATAGGCGAAACTTTCAAGAACACATGATCACCGATTTCAAACTCCACATGTCTCCTCTTCAGGTCTGCATAGCTCTTCTGTCTACTCTGAGCGGTCCGGATTCTATCCCGGATAATCGAGATCTTTTCTGTGGTTTCCTGAACCACCTCTGGACCCATCAGTGCCTCATCACCAACTTCGGCCCAACAGATCGAAGATCGACATGGTCTACCATAAAGAGTCTCATAAGGTGCCATGCCAATACTAGAATGGTAACTGTTGTTGTAGGTAAACTCAATCAATCTCACATGATTTCACAGCTACATTAAAATCCAGCATACAAGCTCTCAACCTATCTTCCGTTACCTCAAACTTCCTCCATCAGACAATCTGTCACATGTCCTAACAATAATAGTCGCATGTGAGCTACTCAAAATATAATCATCCTCCCGAAACATAATGATGTTTTCAGCATGGAGGCGTCGCTAGAATAACGAACCTACCATTCCTTCCAATCAACAAAATAATCTCATTTCAAGATTATCTTATTATAACCATAAAAAAAATTGTCGTGCATGATACCCACCCAAGTACCCTATTTGTATCGGTAACACGATAAGGAAAACTTAACTCATCGAGTTCACAACCACCACAGAACACCACCTTGGATTAAGAATTACTCTCAAAAATTTCACCAGAGAATCGACTAATATACGCACAAGGCAGTAGAGGACCTCTACCGCCACCACAAGAGTGACGCATCACGCATCCCATCACACTCACCAAAACTTACCGTCGAAAATTAATTACAACTTCTTGCTTCCATGAGTGGTATGCCACAATTTGGGGTTCAGACAAAGAAGGTATTTATCTCACAACGGTGGAACATGAAAATTAGGTGAACTTTACAGCGCAAAATCCAACACGACCACAACTGAGATATACTTTACCCCTTGGTTCATACATGCCTCAAATGCATGACATACGGTCCACACAAATGCCCCCGCGCATCATCTAAGATATTGGTTTCTCCCACCGTTGTGGTACTAATAAGTTTAGTAATTACTTCAACAGAACCCGATATTAGGTACACCATCTCCTCAAAACTAACCCAATATGATCGCTATACCACCACTCTAAACAGTTGTTTCTTTACTTTCATTATGAACTCTCATGGCCAACGCATTCGGCCAAAATAACTTCTATGCAAGCAACAATATACTTGATCACTCTCTTATTGTAAAATTTATCCCTTGTTGAACACTTGAGTCAACATCTCCTTATCCAAAAATAAACAATCTGATGCATAGAGGAAAAGAACCTCTAAGTCTCCAACACTAACGCCACTTCCACTTGAAAAGAAAATTTAGTCCTCAACCATTTCTTTACCAGTTAGAAGGTACTTGTCACGACCAATTCGTTAAAACACCACTAAGCTAATGTCATCTCATACCTTACCTTCAATAGAGTTACTTCACCGCCATTGCGTCTCATTTGGACCTGTGGCATTGTGAAGTTCCAATCCCCAACACCAAAATAATTAAATCCTGAAAGACCAGCGTTCTCATTTAAATGCTCATCTAGCAAATAATTAATTCATATCGCCACATTGAGATTTCTCCATCACCTTATATTTCTTGCTCAGCCAAGAACAATGCGTAACATCAATTGTCTATAGCCGAACCAAAACAAGTTTGGAATGTCACGTCGACAAAATGTGAATCTCAATTCAATAATTGTATTACCACTTTATGGACGTATCATACGCCCTGCCACTCTGTTACCAATAGCGTTAGAGATGCTAGTCACGAAAATTTTCGTTAACCACCTCCAACCTATGGTCTACACATCTCTTACCTGAACATAATATCTCAACCTTGTTATGCTTCAACTTAGATTAGTTGCATAACTAAAATCTAGTCCTTAACATTTAAACACTGAACATCCCTCAATATAGGGTCAACGCTCTCTATCAAGACTCCTTGATAGTTCTCTGCCCTGATAGGAAACTATATACTCAAACCTGTTAGCATTCCAGTATTTGGATCGCATGTCAAACTCAGAGAGTATTGTAGCCTCTCTAAGCTGATCGCACTAGTCATTAAGTCTTTGAATTCATTTGTCCCATCCATACGGCGTCTTCGTTATAGGGGCTATAACACAGTATCTCCTGAAACGTCTCACTTTACTCTGATATCACAACGATGTCTGTGATAGCTACTTCAGATCCACATACTCAACATATGCCATGACTCAAACTCTCATGACATTATCCGCCTCGAGTCAAAGATACGAAACTCTGGTTTCCTGGGTCTACGAATGAACCCACCATGTCAAAACAATCAATCACCGTGTACTGCGTACTCAACCAAACAATTCATATGATCACATCATAGATGTGATCCGGAATCACGATCAAATAAGTAGAGAACTCTCCACTTCCAATCACAATAGGACAAGCCTTTCATTGTCTCAAATTCGAGGAACACTCCAAATGCGAAGTGACACATAAAGAGTTTCTCATAGATGTAGGAGTCAATCCTACCATCTCCTCTACCGAACTATCACTAATAAGTGTCCATATCATCTTCTTCTCTCTCAGGGTACTCAATCATCTCAAAATAGATTATGATGCCCTCGATCCAGTGGTCCACTACCATATGATCCAGCCCTCTATGAAATAAGACGTTGACAGACGATTAACGTCCTTGATCAACTTAACACACGACTATCGTCGTCTCTAACGACAGCAGCAGGGTCAACCTGTTCTGCCCGTGGAGCAACCTCCTCCTAAAGGTTCTCCACGTTGCGGACTCGGCCTGCAACCCTACCTCGGCTGCGACCTCTCATCCGTCCTCGGCCATGTTCACGGCCCTTTTTCCAAATTCATCACCATTCAACAATTAACACTCAGTCATACATGTGAAGTCTCGAATTCGAAAAAATAAATCCAACCAATATCAATCATGAAATTTCAGAAGAATGTGAATCATCGTAGTATCGTCACAATACTCTCTACAGGACCAAACCATAAGGTATGGCTCCTAACACTCTCGCGTACCCGGCGACATATCAATACCGAGGAGCATGTGATGGGTGCCCGCCTGCAGTCGGATCATCGCTCCCGGATGATATTGATAATCACCAAATACGCACTTAGGCTCTGATACCAACTGTAACGACCCCAAAATTTCAAGCTTAAAAACTCAAAATTTCAAAGTCGTTAAACACCAAACAATTTCAACGAATCGAAATCATTTAAAATGCCACAGCGGATCATCTCTGAGTTCAAAATACAACTCAGTTAAACCGATTATTACAACCCAAATTATAATTCAATATTATAACAAATGGAATTGCGTAATCCTCACAACAAACTCACAAGATACTCACACAAAATCCACACACAAGCTGGAGATAAATAACTTCAAGTCCTCTGAGCGGTCCGTCAATTCCCGCTAATCCACACCTGTGGAGTTATCCACTACACCATCGAATTGGTGCATCGGGATTGTAAACACAAACCCGGTAAGCTTTACAGCTCGTATGAGTAAAATGAAAATATAACTCGCATATTAATATATATACGAAAATCCACAAATCAAACAAATATAAATGCACTCATGAGTCAATGGACGGCCCATCTGGTTGTCCCAAAGAAATATGAAAAGAAGCGCTCATGAGAAATTAAGTAACCCTTCTGGTTACCTAAATGCATTTATAATACGGGTACCAAGAACGCTGGTACACATCTGTTACCCCTCTCGTAATACACCGCCGATATTGGATAGCCACCCGCTACCCAACATCCAAAACAATCTGAGTACCCATGAGCAGATAACCACCCGTTACCTCACATGCAGTACTATGGCAGACAGACTAGAGCTCTAACTGTATCGTAACTTTCGCCCGGCCAAAGGCTAGGTTCCGACTTGCCAAACACGTACAATAATCTCACATCATATTGTACCAATCACGTCCGAAGACAAATCAACATTTTAACAATCTCAATGTTAAAAATCACGTACAATAATCTCACATCATATTGTACCAAAAATCATGTCCGAAGACAAATCAACATTTTAACAATCTCAATGTTAAAATCACGTACAATAATCTCACATCATATTGTACCAAAAATCATGTCCGAAGACAAATCAACATTTTAACAAACTCAATGTTAAAATCATGTACAATAATCTCACATCATATTGTACAAATCAAAATCACATGCTCGATATTTAAATCTCGTCATCGAAATGACATAAATCACGATAAAATCATAACAGTATATTATATAGCAAACTATATATATATATGTACATATTTACCATTTATACAATATATATATAATTCATTATATCGTATACATGTTATATTTCATAAACACGTCCGAAGACAAAAACTCGTCCGAAGACAAAACTCGTCCGAAGACAAAACATTTTAACAAACTCATGTTAAAACCACGTACAATAATCACACCTCATATTGTACAAAAATCACATCACATGCTCAACATTTAATTCTCGTCATTCGAAATGACCAATTCCAATGAATTCATAACAGTATATAATATAGCAAACTATATATATATGTACTTATTACCATTTATACGATATATACGTAATCCACTATATTGTATACGTGTCGTAATTCAATATTAAAAACTCTTGCAAAAATCTTGGAATCACCACAAGGGTAGATTCGTAAATAAGTGAGATTTTACTCACCTTTTTTCCTGCGTGCAACTTCCACGACCCTGAAAGTAATTTCCTCACTCGTTTCGTCAGTCACCTAATAGCACGATAAATGCTTAGAAAATGATATTTAAAATATCAGGTGACGAGTTCAGCACAGCTAAATGTTGTTCATAAAACATTGTTCACGGAACACTGTTCATGCTTACTAATCACTGTTTTTACTAAATCACTGTTCACAGTTACTGTTTTACCAAAACATTGTTCAAAGTTACTGTTTTACCATGTCACTGTTCACATCTACTGTTACAGATCACTATTCACAGTTACTGTTACAGATCACTATTCATGCGGAGTTACTATTCACAGTTACTATTCATTCGGCGTTACTGTTCACCGACCGCCACCAATCATCACCAAATTTCACCACCACAACCTAAATAACATTTCCAACAACTTCCTAGTTGACACAAAGGTCTAAATCCGAGTCTAAACAGTCCAAACAACGAATAACATGAAATCGGCACTATTCAAAAACCCTAGAAATTGAAATTTTGATTCAGGTACTTACACTTCGATTTGGCTCGATTCTTTTTGTGGGAATGTTGCTGGGACTGAGACAAGCAAAACCCTCCAAGAATTTTGAGTCATGGTGGCCGGAGGAGGCGGCGCCGCCACAGCAGTAACTTCCGGTGGTTGCTACACCGTGTGTGGTTGTCGCCGGAGTGCAAGGCGTAGCCCAAAAGATGGAGCTCGTCGAGCCCGTCAGTTTGATAGGTGGCACGACACGAGGCGACGTCGGATGGTGGAGAAATCGGCTGGAGAAGGTTTTTGGGTCGGGTGAACAGTGTCCGATCTGATTTTTAGAAAAATCTGATTTTTAATCTCCTCTCCTTCCTTTTATACTATTTCCAAAATCGGAAACGAACTTCCGACGTTAATAACTTTTGCATCCGACGTCCGATTCGAACGCATGACGTGTCCACGAATTCGTATCGATGAGCTCTACGACTTTCGTGAAGGAAGTTTTTGCAACCGAGCGACGGAATAAAAGTCGATCTATATGTTGCGGTAACGTTACGTTTTCTAATTAAACGATCCGAGAACGTTTCCGTTTTTGTTTTGAAATGTCGCAAACCTCCAATTGTCGTCTTGAATTAATTTCACAAGTTTAACACTTAAAAAAATACTCGACATTTAGTTTCTAAAAATTCGGGTTATTACAGTTGGTAAGCTATATTGAGGGTTTTACTTTATGGTAGGAGATGGTCTTAGGATTACACACTTTTCCGAACCGACCGGGTGATGTGAGATCCGTCACCTATCTACATACTACCTTCCTAGCTTGGCGTCATAGAGTTGATAGACAATGGTGAGTCCAACATCAATGTTGAAATGGTAGTCTTTATTCAGAGTTTTGTCCCACTAACTTTTACCCACATTTTTTTAACGAGGCCACCCTTCATAATTGAAAGACACGTTTTGTTTCTATCCTAGGTTGATTATATGATAAGAGCTCGGTTTAGTTAGAAGTGCTTATCAACTTTGATTGGGGTTATTGTTCAAGAAGTGATCAGAATCAGAAGAACACTAAATTAGAAACAACGTCAGCTGTGTAGTTAGTGGAAGACAACCAAACGCGACCTTAGTGGGTTCAAGTGAAACCCTTCACTTCCAAGAAAATACACAGATGACAAGTTTTCTTTGGCAGACCATGAGACCAAGCAAGTCTTTGTTTTACACCCGTAAGAATTGTTGTCTATTTGACTGATACGTTTGCAAATTAGTAACTCTATTGATTTGTATTCTTATAATCAAACCCTAAAAGGGATAGATAAATACACAATTTCCTATTTTATACGTGACGATTTCAATGACAACATATTCACTATATGATAAGGGAATGCTTGAGCATCCTCAACCAATAAAAAAAAAGTTATATATATATATATATATATTTTTTTTTTTAAGTTGAAGCCTCCTACATCATCGGTTCTAAATATCGGATATATCGGCCGATATATCAGTAATATATCAGTGATATTTAGAAAACGATATGATATCGCCTATATCAGTTGAATATATTGGTTAACGGTCAAATATCGATCAAATTCTGATATATCGATTAAATATCGGTTAAATTTCGATATATCGGTCAAATATTGGTCAAACTCAGATTTTTTTTTTAAATTTTCATTTTTAATATTTATTTCCTCTTTTTAAAAAAAAAACTTGTATTTTTTTTTCATATATATTCTAATTTTTATATCTTTTGTATTTTTTAAAATATATATAATGAATTTTGAGCATAAAAAATCTTTCTTAAAACACTTATTTTTATTATTAGGTGTCGTTCGTGTACTTTAATTGTCGAAAAATTAAGTTTATTTTTTTAGTTTACTTATACTGTTTTTTAGTTTATTTGATACATTTTGAAGTATAATTTTATAAATTTTATTGAAAATAAGTAAATCCGATAAAATTGATATATCCTCGATATATTCCCGATATATCGTTTTACCCCTTGACCGATATCGATAAGCGATATTTAAATCATTGCCTACATCCAACCCTTTCACATGCAAAGAATAACAATTAACTAAATTTTATTCTCTCTCTTCTTCCCAACTGCCCAACCTCAAAGACTAAAGCCATAATTCTTAAATCAAATCCCTAAATTAGATTAACTTATTCCACTTGGGGCCTTGAGACTAAGTTCCATACTCCACCAGAACACCATCGTCATCCGTCTCGGCTTGCTCCCTAGATTAAATTGAGGATTTGGAAAATATGTTTTTGTTCGGCAATCTCAGTTGAATGAGATAATGAAATTAAGATTTGAGTTTAGTTTTACTTCGTTTAATTTTTTTGCTTCTTATGATTATGAGTTTGGGTTAAGTTGATTACTTGATTTTTGTTTGCTACTTTCCTTTTTTTTTTTTGGAGATTTTAATCCATTATGGTTATGTACTTCTGTTGATTTTTAAAGTGGAGGGAAGACTCGAAGAATCAAGGGGATGAACATAGAAGAAGCAAGTTTTTAGTTAGTTTAGTTAAATTTAAACTATCAACTAGAAATGCACGTGTTTTTGAATAATTATCGACTTATAAAGTTAAATTTTGTTAGTTTAACATTTTATTGTATGCATTTGAGGGGTTAGACTCATTATGTTATCCCCTAACTAGGTGTATCCATTTTGATTTCAATTAATAAATTTTTCTCAGTCGATATTCTTACTATTTTATTATTTTTTGTAACCATCCAGATCCGCCACCGATCATATTAACATTTTTTCGTGATTTAGGACCACTCCATAGTCTATGGTTTAAACTTTTGAAGTTAGAAATCAACGTCCTCTGCAACTTCCTGGAAACAGTTCCAGCCTTAAGCTCATCTGACCTCCATGCATGCATGCAGTACTGCCATACCTTTCCTATTTTTGATTTAGTTTAGGTTACACCATGTGACAATATTTTTTAGTTTGGTTTATCGGATGTACGTACTGTTTTTATTTCATTTGTTTCTCCTTGCAAATATTAGGTTTCACCCATCAAGTTTTCGGATATGACCAATAATTAACTTGAAATTAACATTTTTCACGTGTAAAAAACAACAATTCGTCGGATATACATCATTGTTTCGTATCAATTGAACATTTGATGTGCGCAACCTAAAAGCCCTCAGCTGGTAGATAGCTAGATAGTGAGAGTTTCCAAAATACGATCGAACCAGTATTCGGTGTGAGATTAATGTTGATTGCATGAACTTCTCAAGAGATCAAAAATGGAGAAACATTAAAACGGAAAGAGCAGCAGTTAAATTAATTACAAGTAGTAGTACATATTATTGGAGATCAGTAACTACGATTGCTTCTCTTTTCAACACTGGTCTGAACGATTTGACTAGTTTCTTTACCACTCTGAGAAGATTTCTTGAAGGTCAGCCCCAGCTGCTGCCTGGATGCACGCATAGTACTTGAAGATCAGTGTGATTTTTGTGAAAACACTAATTAATTGCACGTACTGTTTGTTGAAAATTTGTGATATATGAGTTTCTTAGGTGTAAAAGCTTTGCATGCTTTGACAGCATGAGCAAATTGAATCTTTGCTACTTAATTTCTTTGGTGCGCTGCGGGTTCATATGGAGCTGTAGCAAGCTTAGCTTAGCTTCAATACTCAACATGTTTGACGCAAGTTCCAGTTCAGGAGTCAAGATCACAAATTCTACGTGCAGTCGATATCTAACAGAGGATAAAGCTATAAGAAGATAAAGGAAGCAGGTGGCTGACAGTGATAGTCGATCACCCGACGACCTGTATTATATCAAAGCATGCATCCACAGTAGGCAAGCCGGCATGGACATCGATTTCTGGTCCATATATTTCTGGTCTTGCTATGAACACACCAATAGAGTGCGGACCCTTCTATACGAGCTATATTGCTTATATATGAAATTATTCCGTAAATTCGTATTGTCAAACTGTAGTATTGTTGGATACCGGATGACATTCTCTTAAGAGTTTATAAGGATATAGACATCTCCACGTATACCTATTCCTAGTTTTAGGTTGGAGATTCAGAAATTAATCTTCATCGATCCTCTTATTAGTGTTCCTTGTCATCCACATTGCTAGCTAATGTATATGGTGTGACCGATAATGGTATGTATTTGATTTTCAGTCTGTAAGGAAATGTGTTGAAAAATCTATAAAGAAATGACATTATGATGTTGTGATTAATTAGGAGCGCTCTGTTCCCTTTTGTTCTTTCCAAAGATCATAATCTAGGCATCTAGCTATTCCGGATCCTTGGTCATTGTAGACCGCCGCGCCACATCCCTCGTTCTATTGCATGTTCACTACTTACATCAGTTATATATATGATTGCACTGTGTCATTCGATTCAGGATGCAAATCTAACTGCGTAAACTGTTGTGTTGATGGTAAAGTCTAACCTCTAATTTTCGACTACGCCTACGTACGACATATGAGTTGCTAATTACTCAATTCATCGGAATATATACTAATGAGTAGCTTGTTTTGGTGATGACTGTGGCCCATCATGCTGAAGAACATTATGGCAAGGTGGTTTCACATGTTTCCAACAAGCACTGCATCGCCCAAGGGTTTCGAAAATTATTCCTTCTCCAGCCAGGCCGTCTAGTCGCCTTTTTGTCTCATTAAAATTCGATCGAGTTGATTTGAATTTCGGAAGTTTCAGGTTGATTTTTATCGACGCATGCGTCTGGCTTTGGTCTTTGAACCGTAATCTAATCCAAAGGGCCAATGTGATTTATCTATCGATCATAAAAAATTTCATCATATATATGTAACTTTTCTCGACCAAACCCTACATTACTTCACAGAAATTTTAACACAAATTTCATACTACACAGAGTTGGAGTTTCAAGTTTCCAGATATAATTACAGTCTTTGATGAATTGGTTACTGATGTAGAACTCACGTCACAGTTAGCAGAACAATATGATTCGTCAAGAAAGCGTCGTCCATATCTTTGATTAGGGTTGCAGCACGTTGAAGAAAATTAGATAGAGAAAGAAGAAATAGAATGCAGCCAGAAATTGAGGTCGGCCCACGTGGATTGCTGACCTCGAGGTTAAAGCCAGACCGCAATATACTTATTTAGGATTGAAAATACCTAATACCTTTGATCAAAAAAACCTAACACCTGTCCCCCGAGTATAATTACAAAAGCAAGAATGGATTTTCACGCCTCCTCAAACTTTACCTAGTTCATGTAGGAACGCACGACACATGCTTATCTACCCAGGACTTCAATTAATTTTGACATATTTTTAGGACAGAAGTCTGATTTGAGGAGAAAATGTGGGATCATGATGACAATGATGGACTTGAAGCCAAATCAAGGTTGAACCCCCGCGTTACCGCGTATACTTGAAATCAATTCTAGGTATTAGGTTGATCCCAACTTCTTTCCTCAATCACTCGGGTTCACACCCTTAGTAAAACTGGTTATGTGGTGTTTACATGCATGAAATGGTTATTCCAACATCAAAGAGAGTTAGCAGAAGAATTTCCAACATATATAGTTCAGAACAACTGTACAACTAAAATTAGTATTTTATATATTTCTGATTTTAGTTTACTCATACGAGAGCTAGAACTAGATGAATGTAACAGCAAACAACAGCTGAACTATATACGGGTCAAGAAATATTGTGTCTCTGGTGACAGTAGAAATGATCATATATTCCGATAGGAACTGTGTTATGTTTGAATGTTGAAGATTACTGTGAAAGTGTAGCTAGTAGTTTACTTATGCCTTTCATTTGATTATTATATATAGCACATGCAGTTTACTCTGTTGTCAAGCCCACCGGTAACAACATATGCTGTTGTTTTCTAACAGTAATTTTGATTGAATTAAAATATAAGATCTGTTATACTCAAATGACTAAAATTTCAGCGAGAAAGGAAATATCGAGGATCCGAAAATTAGAAATTTCGATAAAATATTTGGGAAAATTTCGATTTAAAAAAATAATTAAGTAAATTGATAAAAATTTATATAAAAACATGGAAATTTTGAATAAAATTTTTAGAAATGTTTATTTGATCAATTATCTACTATATGTCATTAACATTATTATATAAATATTAGTTTATAGTGAGTTATAATAATTTGAGGTGAAATAATCGTCGAGTATTATTAAAAATCTATTAAAAAAATATATATATATACATATATATTCAAAGGGAGGCTATGTCATCACGTCTTATTTATATATGATACATTAAATATAAAATAACATAAGTGGTTTAGAACCACATAAAAGATTTATGAGGTATAAAATTTTCACTATTTTCATCATGTCATTCAATAAAATCCTGAGTATATTGCAAATAATAGTCATTAAATGATATTGTCCCTTTATAATTTTGCACATACTGACTTATATGCCAACCATATAGGTTGCGGGTGATTGATTGTGGGTTGTGGTACTAGTAGTTCACGTTCAGATCAAGCATTTCTCGACTTTGACCATAATCATAGTTTTGTGAAGATTGTGCATCAATTTGTGTCCATATGTTTTCACTTGATTGCATCTTATTTGAGAATAAATATGATGGATAAGACAGGTTGAATTTCCCCCATAAGAGTAAGGTCCACCATTGCTTCCTCCTAAACCAAAATGGTTCGATTCCTCTCAACAAACTAGTTTAGTTTTATTTTAATTTTAGGTGAATATTGAGACATGAAATGCAATATATAATAAAAAGAGCTATATATAATAATAAGTTGATGTAGTAGAGTTGATTATAACTTTGTGCTTACAAAAGGATGAATCATAGGTTCAATTCTTCTAACAAGTGATTTTTTTATTTTACTTGAAGTTGGTCTGACACGTGACAATATTATGAAAATATCGAGAAATTTCAAAAGTTTCCGGATATATCGGGAAATTTCGGGAAATTTCAAAAAAATCCATCGAAAAATGATTAGTATGTAACAAATATATCCATATGCCGAAAAATAGAAACTTTCGTGAAAATATCGAGAAAATTCTGGATAATTTAGTCCTTGGTTATACTAGACTCCAGAAATGGTTAATCAAATAATGCGTGGTTCATAGTTTTTATTTTTATTTTTTTATCAAAGGTTAATTCATTCACTTAAGAAGAATTAAAACAAGTTTGGGATAATAATCTATCAGAAATGAGATTAGTCCACTAGATTTCAGAAAACCTGTCTAGGTAACAGTAAAACAAACGTTCGACCAAGACTTTGAAACGAAAACAGAACAGAACATTACAATGACAATAAGACTAAACTAGCAATAGCAGGATGAATCCGAGCATGGTCGATTAGGAAAGGGAAAACAAAGCCTAGAATCCTTCTCTGCCATAACCTTTGACAACTCAAACTGATGAAACTAGCCCAGCCAAAGAGCCCCAGAACAAACACAAGCAACAAGAAATGAGAGACATGGGCCCAAGGCCCAAAACGACTGCCAGCACACCGACCAAGTCGTAGTCGCAGAGCGGCTAAGCCACCTCGCCAAACGCTGGGCTGAGCAAAACCTCAACTAAAAGGTCATGAACCAACCATCAAACCTCTAATAGTAGAGAGTGAAGGCAGAATAAAGAAACCTTTGAGCCAGGGATGAAAGAGAGACGAACTCCAGGAAAACGCCAAGACTAGGTGAGCTTATTGAACCTCATAGGAAAAACAACGCCAAAGTAACCTCCTTCCAAATCCCATCCCAAATAAACCACCATCAACCTCAACCAAACAAACCCAAACCACCACCCTCAAGCCAAAACAAAATACAGTCATTGTCGACAAACTCTGGAAGACGCGCCTAAATTAGATCCACTAGATCTGCAACCCCATAGAACTGTGACTACGTAAAACATGAGCATACCCAATCAGAATCTCACCGATAACAGCAGATCGGCCACCACTACCCTCCACTGAAAACCACACACCCCTGGTCAACGATAGAGAAACCCAAAACAAGCAAGAAGAAGGAGGAGACAACCTAAGCTAAAGCCTCCCGGTCCAAACGCACCGGCGCTTGGCCGGGAGGAGAAGAATTTGCAAGTTTGTGTTTTTGGGGCTCATGGTTCTTAGTTAAGAAATCAAATTCAGTCAAATTTAGCACAATTTATTAGATATAAATTATATATATATAGAGCTTCTTGACTGCAGACGTCCGCACGGTGCGGATTTGACGATTCCGGCCACCGACGACGCGCAACGACGGCGCCGACCATTACAGCCGCACTCTCCTCCTCCCGGCGCTTCTGTTTGTGCCGGCCGGAGCTGCAGCATCGGCCTATGGCGGTCGGAATCTCGAAATTTCAAATTTCTGGCATTGTGCAGAGATTTCGAGATTCCGGCCGCCGTAGGCCGATGCTACAGGAGAGTGCGGCTTTGCTGATGGTCGGTTCTGGTACTGTGCAGAGATTTTGAGATTCTGGCAGCCGTAGGCTGATGCTGCAGCTCCGGCCGGCACAAACAGAAGCGCCGAGAGGAGGAGAGTGCGGCTTTGCTGATCAGCGCAGTCGTTGCGCGTCACCAGTGGCCGAAATCGCCGAATCCGCACCGTACGGCAGGTGCGGACGTCCGCAGCCGAGAAATTTTGTATATATATATATATATATATATATATATATACAGTCCCTATCAAGAGTGAAGCTTCACTCTGAAATTTCAGAGTGAAGTTCCAATTTTAGCACACTTTTCGGTCAAATTTTTTCAGCATAAGCGATTCAATATTTAAGTATGTTATTCAAGATCCATCTATACAAAATTTCATCTAATTCGGACATCGTTAATGTATTGAAATTAGATTAAATCAATGAATGAATTAAAACTGTTCAACGTGAACCGTTCGTGTAAATCTCAATTTTGAAAGCTCAAATCATTGTCAAATTGGATGAAATTTTGTATAGATGATCTTGAATAGCATACCTAAATATTGAATCGCTTATGCTGAAAAAATTTGACCGAAAAGTGTGTCAAAATTGGAACTTCACTCTGATATATATATATATATATATATATACATAAATTCTGTGTTCAATTGGAAAAATACACATGATCGAACAATTGAATACAGAAGTAGCAGGATCGTAAAAAGCTTCCACCAACCCCATCATATAAATTATAATGTTTTCAGCTGCAAAGAAGATCGGCTGATCGAGATCTTAGTGTTTTTCTTCCAAATCTTTAGGTTTTCAACTCTTTAATTAGCAGTTTAGCGACATAAGCCTGGCAAAGTTGGACACTCCATTACTAAGCGGTGAATGCTTATTATAAATTAATACTTACTACAGCCCTTGACCAGTGTATACACACAGATAATTGAGCCTATATGAAAACAGAATAACTCAATATCATACTCTTAATTTACAAGAAGCTAAGCTCGGTCTTTATCCAACAAAAGTTTTTACAAAAAGGTCGATGCATGGGAGCAAAGAATTTTCTAGCCACTTATTACGAATTGTGAATGAATACTCACGATCAAAACAAGGTAAATGGTGCGAGTCAAAATACTAATCGTCAACCCCCATGCATGCTAATTAGTGATAATTAAAGTACGTAAAATTACCCATAATTAGTGCATGGTGCGTATTGAGTCAGTGAAAAATAGAGAAATGATTTCTAATAAAATAAAAAGGACAAAACACCACCTCCCTCTGTAGCATGGAGCTTATCACTACGCCCATAATACGTTTAAGTGACGATCAATTGACGTCGCCTATAGCCGAAATGCGTCGCTAGACTCTTACAGCGACGCCATCTCCGTCGCCTAAAGACCGTCGCCTAAAGTCCGTCCTTCCATATCTAAAGCGACGACAGGACCAATGTTCGTCGCTCTAATAGACACAGGCGACGCCACCAGTATCCGTCACACATTTGTTCTCATGACGAATATATCTATCCGAGGCGACGACATTTCATGGCGCGAAACTTTTAGGCCACGAGACCCTTGCCTTGTTTAGGCGACGACCCTGTGTCGGTAGAGTGTTTAGGCGACAGACCTTTTCTGTACTAAGGCCGTCGCTTAGTTGGGATTGAGGCTAAGTTGTTACTCTGTCGCTTTAGCATTTTTTGTTATATAAAAAAAAATTGACCAAGTGTGCCCAGCCCCAGCAGCCCTGTCTACACAACCAATTTATCAAGTGTGCATAAATTTAATAAGAAAATAGAACCATGAATTTCAACACATTTGTTCAAAGCTTGAAGTACAAAACTAGCGCAAGTGTGCAAAATATGTACTTTACTTCCACAAACTAACAACCATACACATTTGTTCAAAAAATATGTACTTTGACACCCTAAACACAACATTCTAGAACCTATGAAGTACTACCTACCAGACCCGGCGCTTGTGTAGCGGGCAAAAATGCCTCCAAGAATGCAAAACGCGCTTCAAATGTTGCCTTACACTCCGCCAATTCTGCAAATAGACGATCGGCTCTTTCTTTGTGGCCCTGAGACTCCTCTCTTACAATCCTCAATTCCTCCAGCGTATCTTGATTGTAGCTTCCAAACTGGCGTGGTCCTTCACTCTTCTTTGCAGGCCTTCTAAGGGCTCTTCCCGCACCTGTCATTAAAACAACACAATAATAGATTGTAAACAATGCAGTAAATTAATTTGGGCAATACAAGTAACTATAAACAAGAACAAGTTTAAAAAATGCGAAACCTTAAAACAATAGGTACATTTTCTGCATTTACCTATCATTTCCACTGCTCCTATATTAGCCTAAATGAACAACAAAGTGCAAATAAGAAACAACCATTAGGCACAAACCCAATGAGTATTACTAATAACAAGATTGACAAACATATTTGTAATATGTTAATCATTATATAGATAGCAGTCTAGCAGTAAGTAATAGCACAAAACTGCAAATTGACTTTTACAAAATACAGAAGCAGTTTAATAATAATCTCATAGACATTTATAAGATAGGAATTCACCTATTACTGTTGTGCCCCTCCTCTGTCCGAAACCCTCCTCAATGATTTCAATCTCGTCTGGATGTGACATGGGTTCCACTGCTCCCGGGTTTGACTCATCTCGCTTTCTCTTTTTCTCGTCAAACTTTGTTTTCATTTTTTCCTGCCATACATGCACATTGATTAATATTGAAGCAACAAAAATATTAATTCAACAAGTCAAGTAGTCAATGATACAACCAACTAGCAGTATTCTGTTGAAGAAGCTCACCAACGCTTCCCTTGCATTTGGTTCTGGTTCGTACACGTCCATCACAGCAACACAAAAGGGCGCCAGATGCCCTTTCTTGAGATGCTCCTCAGCTCTGTAGCTTAAAGCCCGTGAACCGGAGTGGTGATTGATAGGATCCGCCTTGTTGTTTCGATTGGCTTTGTTGCGCTCACACACGGCCTCAAAACAAGAAAAACAAAGAGTTAGTCACTAGTTGACAATGTTAATACATCAAAATATAGAACAGTTTAAAGCAATAAGGTGAGATGACTTACAACATATGCTGGCCTTTGCCACTCTTTTACCAACCACTGCCACTGCTCTGGCCGTTGCAAAAACTCAAGAGGAACAACATCAGGTCCCTTGTCCAAATAGTGCTCTTTGTTAGCCAAGAAGTGTTTCTGGCAGTCATACTTCCAATCTTTGAATATTGCTCCCGCCTCAGTGTCAATCCACTCCAACATTTGTAATTCGTCTTTCGGTAATTCATAGTTTGTCTACAAAAACAAATTTTGTAACATTAGTACTGGCTGATTTTTTGGATAAAACACAGAAAAAAAAACACGATTGGGGAAAAATCACTTACCTCCAGAAAATGAGGCACTACAGCCCTGTCTACATCGTCAAGATGAAAATATGAATGCTTCTTCATCGGCACATTGGACCGGACACAACTGCCGATGTCCCTCGACAACAAGCTGCAGTTTTCCTTTGAATGGGGGCCCTGGTGGAAATCATACCATTGCAGTAAGATCTTGTGTCCCATAGCCTTGACGATGTATCCCGTTTTGTGGCCGACCACAATACCCCGTCTCCGCTCCTGCGGGGCTGCATCAAACATTGAGAAACACATCGAATCAGAAGCAATCCACGATAATTGAACAAGAGAAAGCAATAATCAATGTTAAGCAGTCTGGAGGATAATCACAGAAATCCAAATCTAAACAATTAAGCATTCATAGAAATCAAAATCACTATAAACCAAACAAAATCAAAACAAATCAACTCAAAAGATTCGATGATATACTTAGTGGCACCATGCTCAGTCTACACCTAATGCTCAAAAATGGCTCAGAGGAGGTGGAGCCACCCTCCACGGTGGAGTTGATGGACGGGGATGATTCATTGACTTCGTCTTCAAAGTCTTCAAATGGGGGAGGCGGCGGAGGAGCAGAGGACAGAGTGGTCGGAGTGGTTGTGGTCGCGGAGGTGGCGGCCTCAGATGTTGCGGCGGCCAAGGCTGCTCGACGAGCCGCGAAGATTTGCCGGCGCTTCCCTCTGGGCTTACCCGGAGCCATCGAATTCAAGGATTGTGCTGGTGAGAGAGAAAGAGAGAGAGAGAGATATATATAGAGAGAGAGAGAGAGAGAGAGAGAGAGAGAGAGAGAGAGAGAGAGAGTGAGGGTGGAGAGAGAGACAGAGAGAGAGCGATTTGGTGAGAGAGGTTGAGGGCGGCGAGAGAGGTCGAGGGTTTATTTAGAGATCGATTTAGGTGAGAAAGGTTGAGGGCGGCGAGAGAGGTCGAGGGTTTATTTAGAGATCGATTTAGGTGAGAGAGGTTGAGGGCGGCGAGAGAGGTCGAGGGCTTCTGTAGATATCGATTTAGGTTCTGTTCTTTACTTTTATACACCCCCACATTCTCGACGAACTTAATAAACGCTCGTCGTCTAAGTACATTTTAGAAATTCGTTCAAACTTTTGGCGAATTTTTGGGGGAGATAGTAACGCGCCAATTATTTAGCTTAAGGCGACGATAAAACTAATATCTCGTCGCCTTAGGCGAAAAAATTCTAGTGACGATCTTAGCAAAGGCCGTCGCTTAAAGGGGTGTTACAGAACTAATGTTTTCAGACCATTTTCTTCCAATTATATGTTTTACACAACATGATGCATTGATATAAGTTACAAGTCACAAGATTAAAATAGAGAAATTCATACATTCATTCGGTATGTTCCGATATCATAAAACATAAGTTTTGATTTCATAGTTTCAAAATAGAAATCATGTTTGTTATCGATTATCATGGAGACCAACCAAGCCCGTCGTATTCTTCATCATTATCATCATCACTTTCTTCTTCTTCTTCTTCTTCTTCTTCTTCTTCTTCTTCTTCTTCACTTTCTTCATCTTCTTCTTCACTTTCTTCCTCTTCTTCGCCCATGCCGACATCATCGTCATCCCCCACTTCTTCATCTTGAACAAGAAAACCCAAATCAATGGTAAAACCAGCAATCAGACTGTGTCCCGTGAATGCTTCTACTATAGGTTCTTGATAGGGTTCTTCAATATTATTTCCTATTAGAGGTCTCATCTCCTCATATATTGCAAGTGTACTTGCATTATAGACATTTATGTGTGACATCTCATTGACGACCTTCCAAGTCTCACCGGCCTTCATATCTTCTAGGTAGAAAACTTGTTTTGCTTGTGTCGCTAGAATAAAAGGGTCATCATCATACTAACTGGTGGATGTATCCACCGATAACAAGTCGTGATCCAGCTTAGTGCTCCCATCATCATTAGGGTCAGTGTCGAACCATTTACACTTGAACAAGACAACCGACATGCCGTTTGTATACAGTAGTTCGACAACATATTCAAGAATCCCATAGAACTTCCCATTAATTGTCTCATACATGACCCCACTGTTCTGGGTTTGCAAGTATTGATCTTTTCGCCAAGATACGAACTTGACGCCGTTCACATAACATGTTGCATAAATATGGTGTGCTTGGGGTCTTTGAGCCAATTTGAGCACCTCCGGATCGTAGGCATCATCTTTATTTTTTCTAAGACGATCAATCTGTAAGATTGAAAACGTTAGTGCAATTAAATTGTACAACTTAAGTTATATTAAGAGGAAGAAGCTTTTATGCATACCCATCTAACGAAATACGGCTGAAAATGCTTCTTACGATCGGCATCACTGTTGTTTTTATTACGTGCCTTATACATACGTTTATGCTCTTCGACATAGTAAGATACTTCTTCACATTCTTCTAAAACAGTCCAGTGAGCCACATCAATATCTTGTTCCCCCATTCTTTTATGACGTATGAGCTTATCCGGCCGCACAAGTTCAGAAACAACAGAAAGATTGTATTGTGCTGCCTTCGGGATGCCTGCATCTTCTAGAGATCTCACATTACGAATGTATAAATTGCAGTAGGTCACACACTCTTGTGCAATGTATCGCTCAGAAATACAACCCTCTGGATAACGCATATTGTTCAATGATTTCTTATAGTTCCCTAGTTGTCTGTAAAAGGAAATATACATAGGTTATTTCAAAGGTATATATAATGCTTTATATATATGTTGTTAATGAAAAATTAATTTTGTACCTTTCCATGGGGAACATCCAGTTAAAATGTACTGGACCGGTTAGCAACACTTGTTCAGGAAGGTGAACCATGAGATGAACCATGATGGTAAACAGATGAGGAGGAAAAATCATTTCAAACTGACATAGAATAATGACTATCTCATCTTTCATTTGTCGGACTTCCTCCTTTTTTAACTCTCTAGCACATAATTTTTGAAACCATCTTGATAGTGCTACTAAAGGCCTGACAACGTGCTCAGGTAAGAACAGTCGTATAACCACTGGAAGAAGACGTTGGAGCATTACATGGCAATCATGGGTCTTTAAACCATGAAACTTCTTCTCATGGAGATTAACCTTATTCCTCAAACTTCCTGCATAACTATGAGGATACTTAACATCACGAAACCATTCAAATATCTCAACTCTGTGTTCCTGCCTGACAGTGAATGATGCAGGAGGAAGTTCTCCACTGTTTCTTTCCCACTGACTTCTTCGCACCCCTCTTTTTTTCAAAGCAGCTCGAGCTTTTGGACCGTCCTTCGACTTTCCTTCAATACCTAGAATGGTTGCAATGATGGTGTCCCAAACGTTCTTCTCAATGTGCATGACATCTAGGCAGTATCTCACAATAATAAATCTCCAATAAGACAACCTCCAAAACTCGCAAATGTGTGTCCAACATATTCTGTTTCTTCGATTATAAGGGACCTTGAAGTCCTCGTGTAAGCTAAGCACAAAGTAATCATGAGCGTTTATTTTTGCCCAAATTTCCTCACCAGACAGAGTAGAGGGTCTTGGCCTAAATTCACTGAACCCATTAAATGCGTGGCTAGCAGATCGCCAATGGTGGTCTTGGGGTAGCCATCTGCGGTGACCCTCATATACCATCCTCCCACATATGTGTTCTGAGCAAACATCATCCAAACAAATAGGACACGCCTTATACCCATGGGTACATGAGCCTGCCAACATTCCTAAACCTGGAAAATCACTGATTGTCCACAAAACTGCTGCTTTCATCATAAAAATGGATCCGTCATACCGATCAAAAGTATGGACTCCATGCGTGAATAATGTTATGAGCTTGTCGATCAATGGCTCCATAAACACACTAAGACATTTTCCTAGAGACTTAGGACCTGGAATCAACAAAGCCAGCATATTAAATTCCTTCTTCATACACATTGATGGAGGCAAATTATACGGTATCACAACAACATGCCACGTGCTATGCAAGGTTCCCATTGTTCCAAAAGGATTGAAACCGTCTGTTGCAAGTCTAAGACGCACATTTCGAGTGTCGTGGGCAAAACCAGGAAATGATCTATCAAAATGTTGCCATGCCTCTCCATCTGCCAGGTGTTTGAGAGAGTCATCATCATCTACATGCCTCTCTCCATGCCACCTCATTGCCTTTGCAGTGTGCGGCGACATGTACAAACGCTTCAACCTTTTGGTCAGAGGGAAGAAACGGATCACTTTTCGGGCAATTTTAGTGTTCTTCCTACCTTCTTCATGTGGCATCCATCTTGGAGTTAGGCATTTAGGACAATAATGAAGACTTTTGTTATCTTTGTAAAACAACACACAATTATACTCACATGCATCAATTGTTTCATAACCCAAACCGATATCTTTCAAGATCTTTTTAATCCTTTGCATATTAAGGGGAAAAATGTGTCCAGGAGGAAGCAAGTCTTTGATATAAGTACATATGTCGTTAATACTTTTGTCAGACAATCCATTATCTACTTTCAATTGCATTGCTTTTAAGACGGCACTCAAAACTGTCTCAGTGCTGCCATCATACAATGGGGTCTGGGCTTCCTGTAAAAGCCTATCATACTTTTCATAATCATCATCTACAACATCACTGAATGTAGGCTCACCATCAGTAGTCGGGTCATCTACTGCATGAGGATCATATCCGGGGTAATACGGGAAAGAATCATGAATAAGCTCTGTGATTGGGTTCATGGAAGGACCGACATCACAACTAGAAGATGCCCTTTGCTGAATGTATCGCCTTCGAAGCTCACTCATGCTTGCTTCATTTGAAACTTCACCGTGATGGTCCCATACTGTATAAGTGCTCATTATACCCCTACAAGACAAGTGTGCATACAAGTTGTGTTCTGTCACCGTTTTGTGGTTACAACAATCTACGCACGGGCAACGGTAGTAGACATTCCCATTATTGTTCTTACGAGCCCAGTTCACAAAAAGATATATCCCATCAAGGTATGGTTATCACTTCTATGGTATTGCATACAACTCTTGTCTGGAATATCTGACATAACTGAAATAGTAAATGTGCATTAAGTTAGTAAAAATATACAATACATGCTGATAGAGCGTTGGTTAAAACGTCTATAATAAACCCTGTAAAACATCATCGTTAGTATAGAATAAGCATGGATCGTTCTTTCCGGGGAATTGAAGGGAACTCTAAACTTTTAGTGTTAACAAATAATGGGGGGTTTGAAATTGATTATTAACTACTAAAATAAAACCTAAATTACTATTTACATGATCGACTTCTCTTTAACAAACTTAAACCAAATTTACCATTACACCACATAATTACAAGTTCGAACCTATCATGCATTCTAATTCGACCAATTACATACTTTTTAGACACCAATACAATTAGAGCCTTAGGGGATCATCTAATCATGCAAGATTTCAATTAACATTTAGATTGACTTAGGGCCTAATCTAAATTTGCATGCAATCGAATTCAATAACACTTAGAGTAGAAATCAAACAAGATTACATTTAAGCACCAAATCTTTGTTAGAGACATGTTTCATGTGTGGCGTCACCCACCATGGTTTCACATGCAAATTTCCAGAATTTTTACCACTTTAAATCAACACAAACCGAACCTACTTAGGGCATGATTCGATTTGTGTCAATATGGTTGATGAATCTAGCACTCAAACACAATCTTAGGGATTGCATCCAACCGCTAAATTCATATGCACATATCTGAAAATTATCTAAAAATATGAGAAAGATGATTAGAACACAATAATAGAAATACAAACTCATTAATTATAAGAACATAGATTTGACATAGTCTCAAAACAATATCAAATACAACTAAAATTTAAAACAAATACAAAACCAATATTTCCACATAAACAACAACTTACAATCTTCATAGACAAAGAATTGTAGATTAACACAAATAGACGAAGTCATGGAGATGAGTTGCGAGAATCACACGTTGTAGGAACCTTGGAGGTGTGTCTTCAATGGTGAAACTCGGTGGAGATGATGATGGTTTTGGGATGGACGGCTTGGCTAATTTGTGAGGGAAGTTTATGGTGGTGTTTTGGTAGAGTTTTGGCTCTTGAATGCTAATGAGAAGTGATCATATTTGAGAGGTGAAACCATGTATATATAGAGGAAAGATGGAGGGTTTGAAATTGCTTCTTTTTTCCTATAAACATGCCATGCTTTAATCCCTAAAACATGGAAAGTTTTATTCCCTAAAACATGTCATGCTTTAATCCATAAAACATGGAAAGTTTTATTCCCTAAAACATGTCATGCTTTAATCCCTAAAACATGTCATGTTTTATTCCCTAAAACATGTCATGTTTTATTCCCTAAAACATGTCATGTTTTATGCCTTTAATGATCACCTTCTATTTAATTGTTGCATGACTTGGCTCCATCTTTTTTTCTTTAATTATCTCTTCAATCCAATCTGAAAATAAGAAAATAAAATCATAAGTAAGAGATAATTAGTTTCAAAACCTAACAAGGATTCCTAGTCAAACTAAGACTTTAAACCAATTATGCGTTTTAACTCATGTAAGCACAAAAATGCATTCAATACCGCTCAAGACTCTTACTACGACTCAATGACTCAATAGTACAACAATAAGGGCTAAGCAAAGTACAAATTGAGGTAAAAACATGTTAAAAACGTCGCATAAAGTGCTCATATCAACTACCCCACACTTGGCTTTTGCTAGTCCCTTAGAAAAATAAAACTAAATGAGACACTATTGCCCCTAAATGATTGTCTCAGAATCTCAAAACACATAGTTTTCAAGTTTAAGCATTTGAATGTAAGCACATAAATTCCAAGTTTCATAAACATGCTTCATAGTATGAATAAGTCAGATACGAGACAATAAACATTTAACATGTTTAGTCAATCCAATCCTCCTCACAAGGCATACTCTCTTCTTTTCACTCAGATTCATGGTTATCATTCACACATAAGTATATGCAAGAGAAAGGATATTAAGGCATCAAATAACTTGCATATTTCAACAAATGAAAGCACTTTGTGAATAACATAGGAAAACCTCATTTAACAACTAAGTGCACAAATGGACCAAAACCATATGCTCAACTCTTGTGATCATCTCCACAAACAAAGATTTGCTCATTTTAAGAATCATTAGGATCATTAGATAAGGTAAATGTTTAAGCGTAGCTAAAGGCATGGAATATCAAGGAATCACTTATGACACCACACACCATCAGGGGCCGAATATAACAAGTTGGGCACAATCATCATTCTAACCACAAAGTGAACATGGACAAAGGTCAAGTAAAAATTTTTAGACATTCAATTACAACTCAACTCCAAATCACAAATGAAAGACAACATAACATTTTTTCTTTTCTTGCCGAGTTCATCATTATCTTTTTTCTTTCTTTTTCTTGTTTTTTTTTTTCGGCAATGCTTGCTTAAAAGCTTGTTGATTTTTTTTTTCAAATGTCTTCCACCCCACACTTATTTCATGTATCATCACAACATCATCTCAATAAGAATTCTGCCAAATCTATAGGACAAGGTAGAGGTAACTATACTAAGCATGGTGATAACATAGGTGATGAATAAAATGCTCAATGTAGGCTCAAATGTGGTTCAACTAAGGGGTCCCAAACATGGCACATATAGGGATACATGGTTATTTGACTAAAGTGGTGGTATTCCAAGAAATGATCCATAAATCATTTTCAAAATCAGAGCATTTTATGACTTAAATGTTTCAACAATCACAAAAGTGAGTTCTAGTAAATTCTAGAGTCCATTAAAAGCTATGACACATATTTATTGAATATGCAAAGAATAGTGAGGTTCATGAATAATCACGAAATTTCAAATTACATCTCATGAAAAAAAAAAGTACATATAGGCTCAAAAACTCACAGGTTGTTATGGACTTTAAACTGACCAAAACATGTATGTCATAATCAATCAATCCAAATCTCACATGTTCATACCAAATCCACATCATCAATGAAACTTACAATTCAATTCGTATGAAATGCAAAACCATCATCTATGTATTTTAGAGACATAATCATCCTAGACTTTAGGGGCATCCTAAGACTCAATAAAGCAATATTTTTTTTTTGGATTTTTTTTATCATGACACAAACAATCAATGAACTTGCAACCCTACCCCACACTTAGAAAATTACATTGTCCTCAATGTAAGCTCAATAGTAAGAATGTAATTCACAAGCATAGAATAAGATCACATATCAACACATATACAATTCAACCATAAGAGTGAAGGGATTAGAAAATTCAAACTCTCGTAGACGACTCCTCCACAGATACGGTTGAAATGGGTTGCCTCCCATGCAGCGCTTGAGTTTTATAGTCTCTCAGCCTAGACTCTCTCATGTTCATTCTCCGTTAGGCGCATCTCTCACAATTGTCTCCTCATACGTGTGCTCCTCAAATGGCTCATAGTAGGGCTTAAGTCGATGCTCATTCACCTTGAATGTCTTCCCTGTTTTATCATTTTGAATCTTAACTGCACCATGAGCAAACACCTTAGTAACAACAAATGGGTCAACCCAACGCGAACGAAGTTTCACTGGAAACAACATAAGCCTCAAATGGAATAACAGAACTTTCTGGTCCACTTGGAACTTCTTTCCTCTAATCATTTTTTTTGTTATTATTATTTTTTCTTTTATTCTTAATTTTTTTTTCTTTTTTTTTTTATTTTTTTTTATTTTTAATGTTGCGAAATCTACATAAAGTATTACTAAGTCTAATTGATTTTATTCACACACAATCCTAACATTTAAGGTACGTGGAGCAGAGAAGCTAACTGTGCAACGGACTGAAACAGCCCCAAGTAAGGGTCTTGCTTTATCCGATATACCTTAAAAATTAGAATATCATTTTCATTTGAAACTATATACATCTATTTATACAAAGTTATTTTCTAAGTTATAAAGCGAGGTGGACATGCGGCCTAAGTATGTTGTCTAGACACAAACTCATTCTTTTGTTTCATAAGGCTGGATAGCTAGATTCAGAGATAGTCGCAAGGCAGGACTCATTTGTTGGACACCACGGAGGCTACACCCTCGAAAGGATGTTTCCACTATCGACTCCATCACCGAGATGTATGTCAGTCTATGGGCCTCTGAGATCCAATTTTGTAAACCTTGAACCAGGGTAATGAAAATAGCATGCCCCTTACTCAGCTCGGAATAAATTTGTGTGTTAGACTGCTCGCAAAGTGTTAATAAAAGCCGCCCTCAACCCCAAGTCACCTTAGCAAGGTACAAATGGAGGGTTAAGGCTAATATTAATAAAATAGATTTTACCTATTCCGTTCACTTTATAACTTACAATAAACTAAGCATAAATAAACATTTAGTTTCCTTAAAAATTATCTAAGTGTAACAAGTATCCTATATGCATACTACAACAAAATTAAAACATTTATCACAATTTTTTTTTTTAAAGTTTAATTTTTACTGTGCGTATTTTACTGTTACCTAGTACTGTTCACATACATTTTGTTTTTTAATTTTTTTAATTTACTATTTACTGTACACAAAATTTATTTTTACAAAGATAAAGTTTTTTTTACTTTTTATTTTTACAATTTATAAGTATTTTTACATTTTTACACTTACAAAAAAAAGTAAAAAAAAATTTACAAAGATTTACTTTTTTTTTAGATGTAAAAAAAACTTGTAATTGTTTTTACTGAATGTTACTATTCACCGTACTATTCGCAGGAATTTATTTTTACAAATATACAATATAGTACAAAATTAACACTTCAAAGAATTGAGATTTTCTCAATTCCCCGGCAACGGCGCCAAAATGATAGAGCGTTGGTTAAAACGTCTATAATAAACCCTGTAAAACATCATCGTTAGTATAGAATAAGCATGGATCGTTCTTTCCGGGGAATTGAAGGGAACTCTAAACTTTTAGTGTTAACAAATAATGGGGGGTTTGAAATTGATTATTAACTACTAAAATAAAACCTAAATTACTATTTAAATGATCGACTTCTCTTTAACAAACTTAAACCAAATTTACCATTACACCACATAATTACAAGTTCGAACCTATCATGCATTCTAATTCGACCAATTACATACTTTTTAGACACCAATACAATTAGAGCCTTAGGGGATCATCTAATCATGCAAGATTTCAATTAACATTTAGATTGACTTAGGGCCTAATCTAAATTTGCATGCAATCGAATTCAATAACACTTAGAGTAGAAATCAAACAAGATTACATTTAAGCACCAAATCTTTGTTAGAGACATGTTTCATGTGTGGCGTCACCCACCATGGTTTCACATGCAAATTTCCAGAATTTTTACCACTTTAAATCAACACAAACCGAACCTACTTAGGGCATGATTCGATTTGTGTCAATATGGTTGATGAATCTAGCACTCAAACACAATCTTAGGGATTGCATCCAACCGCTAAATTCATATGCACATATCTGAAAATTATCTAAAAATATGAGAAAGATGATTAGAACACAATAATAGAAATACAAACTCATTAATTATAAGAACATAGATTTGACATAGTCTCAAAACAATATCAAATACAACTAAAATTTAAAACAAATACAAAACCAATATTTCCACATAAACAACAACTTACAATCTTCATAGACAAAGAATTGTAGATTAACACAAATAGACGAAGTCATGGAGATGAGTTGCGAGAATCACACGTTGTAGGAACCTTGGAGGTGTGTCTTCAATGGTGAAACTCGGTGGAGATGATGATGGTTTTGGGATGGACGGCTTGGCTAATTTGTGAGGGAAGTTTATGGTGGTGTTTTGGTAGAGTTTTGGCTCTTGAATGCTAATGAGAAGTGATCATATTTGAGAGGTGAAGCCATGTATATATAGAGGAAAGATGGAGGGTTTGAAATTGCTTCTTTCTTCCTATAAACATGCCATGCTTTAATCCCTAAAACATGGAAAGTTTTATTCCCTAAAACATGTCATGCTTTAATCCATAAAACATGGAAAGTTTTATTCCCTAAAACATGTCATGCTTTAATCCCTAAAACATGTCATGTTTTATTCCCTAAAACATGTCATGTTTTATTCCCTAAAACATGTCATGTTTTATGCCTTTAATGATCACCTTCTATTTAATTGTTGCATGACTTGGCTCCATCTTTTTTTCTTTAATTATCTCTTCAATCCAATCTGAAAATAAGAAAATAAAATCATAAGTAAGAGATAATTAGTTTCAAAACCTAACAAGGATTCCTAGTCAAACTAGGACTTTAAACCAATTATGCGTTTTAACTCATGTAAGCACAAAAATGCATCCAATACCGCTCAAGACTCTTACTACGACTCAATGACTCAATAGTACAACAATAAGGGCAAAGCAAAGTACAAATTGAGGTAAAAACATGTTAAAAACGTCGCACAAAGTGCTCATATCACATGCACGTAATATACTTATTCTTATTGCTCTTCTTCGCCTTATGCCTTCGGTTATGGTCATATCCCATTTAGGAGAACACTTCCTTTGTTAAGCTTCTTGCTTTCATGAGTTTCAATTTTGGTTTTGGAAAAATTTCGGCAGCATCTCCCTACAGTTCCCCAAGTGCACAAATATCTAAACTTAGTTTGCACTTGAGGAACAATATAGGGAGATCTTGTCGAAATCAATATCCAAAACTAAAAATGAAATCACATGAAGTGCAAGGTCGCTCAACAAAGTCATGTTCTCCCAAACTGTCCAAAAATGGGACAATTCAAGAATCAAATGCCGTACAAGTGATTCTCGAACGGGAATTCTAAATTAAAAGCAACCGGTGAATTATTGCAAGAGTTCACTCTTACACACATTCAACCGGATAATAAACACATACTTAGTAAATAAATTAAAATAAAAAAATTCATGAATAAAGCATATATTTGATTTTCACATTCACTAATTCTATATGCAAAAACTATTATGCACTAAATTAATCTATACATATAACTTGGACAAAACCAAAATCAACACTACATACATATATTAAGTGATGAATAAAGTACTGATTTTATCATAAATTGAGTAAATTAATACTAAACTCTTAAACACTAAATTGAAGCTCTAAAATGAACCAAATTCAAGCTCTAAAATCCTAATTCAAGCTCTAAAACACCAAATTCAAGGTCTAAAATTGGGTAATATCCTAACACTAAACTCTACAATAAACCTCCAATTGCATGAGTACATTAAAACTAAACTATAAAACACTAAATTCATGCTCAAATAAACACAAAATATGGTAAAAAAGATGAAGAAATGATATAGAGTTCATGCTAACCTCACAAATCAATGAGAAGAGAGCTAGAAGAAGGTTTACACCACTTACTTCAAATTTTCTCCCCAATCTCTTCAAAATCGCAGCTGCAACATCATTTTTCAATTTTCAGATCCAGTTTCTGTTTGTCTTTAAGGCCAACTGCCTAAATAGATTTAAAAACTTTAAAGCGACAGAATAAATCAATGTTCGTCTCTAGAGAGTTTAAGCGACGGCAGTGTTTACTGTCCGTCGCTCCAGAGCGTTTTGTGCGACAGACTATCTTCCTTAAGTGACGAACTCAGATATCTGTCGCTTAAAGTGTTTTGGGCGACGGACGTTGTCCAATGTCGTCAGATGTCGTCGCTCAAGAGTGGATCTGGCGTAGTGTATATTCATACGTTTAAAAGTAACACTTACATACCATTATTTTTCCAAGTTTGTCAATTGATGCAAAATTATCAATATAAACAAATATAAGAATAAGATTTCAACATTAGACATTTGATTTCTCAATTTTTTTGTTCGTATAATAATAATTTCAAACAAACTCTTCTCTCATTTAGGTAAATTATGATATTATTATTGTCAATAATTCACAAGCATCCTAAAAAAATATTGTTCTAACTTTGTAAACATTTTATTTTTGTTAATTTTTTTATTCTTCTAATTTATTGTGATGCACATGTTTAAATACATTTTTATTCTTCTAATGTATTTACTAATTGTACTGTGATTTTGTTCAAACTTGATAGACTGATATAATTATATTAGGTTTGAATCAATTGAATGAAATTTCAAAGTAAAATGTAGATTTTTATTTGACCATGGGCAATTTGGAAAAATTAAAGGTCTAAATAGCATTTTAGTTGTTTATTAAAGTAAATTAGAAATATAATTATCGGGAGGTTTAAATACAAACGTAATCTCCCCTTCGATTAGCATGAATAGAAGCTCCTGTTGATGATGCAAAAATGAAATAAAGACAAACGTAATCTCCCCTTCGATTAGCATGTACCAATTCCTCATACTAATTTTGTTGTGCGTCTACATGGTTCATTCTCGCCGGCCCCCACTTGAAATTTGTTTCATAGAGATTACAGTGTTGTATATATTAAAGTGACAAGTACACTTACCCTAATCATAACCTCCACAGACCATACAGAACCATAGGCACAGACCCTAGAGAACCACAGACCACGGTTTCATGGCCCTTCGCCATCACCGCGTAATTAAACCTAACGAAACTAAAACGTTTTGGGATGCCTGCAATATTTTGTGAAGTCATGTGGAACCTATAAGAAGATGATCGCCCAAATAGTTGAGAATAAACGAGGGGAATGATCGACAACATGGTAAACATGCCCATTCTCAGAAAAGAGAGCAAATGTTGTGGTGAGTAAAAACGCATTCAACGTGTGAGCCAAACTCGTGGGACTCGGGTAACCGAAAGGAAGTTCAGGAAAATAGTAGAGCCCTAGTTACTGGAGTGGTCCTTGTACGTGAGTCTTGTGACAAATAACTATGTAGGTGCACTAATCCAACAAAGAACCGCCCAAAAAGTAGTACACTACTATACTTCATTCTGGTCAAGATAACAAGATCTTAGTTTCTTTCCCTTTCTGCATATAAGAAGTTTCATCAACGTACAGAGTAATGGCTCACCAGAAAAAAAAAACGATTCTATATATTTGATATGCAACAATAACAGTACATCAATCGTTTAACTCTAACATTGACATATTGTTATCATTTGTTACAAGGTAAATCAAGTAAAGCAGAAAATCATATGCTCGAACATTGAATCTGAAAACCACCAAAGAATTACAAAACTTTCATGATTAAATTAACAAAACGTTTTATAGGAAATTTAAATAATACTTATCTATCGGGCTGAAAATTAAAAATAGAATGATCGAACTCAAAGATCTCAAATTTAACCACAAAATTGACAACATTATTGTTATATTCAAGTTCTAACTAGCATATTATCATTTATTCTAACTAGCAAATGATGGACGGAGAGGGTGTGGAATGATCTCCTAGAAGACGGTTATGTTTCTGGTAGATACCGGCCGGATCTTTTATGTTGCAACTCATTCCGGTATCCGTACGCGACCTTAGGCTAAACCACACCTATTATCACTCGTGATAATAGTAGTGAATCTGTGACCGGCCACATAAGCTTGATGAACACTGTTGCAAAAATTCAAAAAAGAACTACAGCAGTACGTGCACTTCTCTTCCATACGTGGCTAGCTTGCTCTATGATCAAGCTGAACACGGCTCTTACGACTCGTTGACCAGAAACGCAAACACAAGTTTATTCTGTTTTTTCTATTCCTGGGTGGGGCGATTTTTCCTCATTTTGAATCACGGAGATGGACTTCTGACCCGAGAACAGAAGAAATAAGTAATACGTGAACTTAAAATTGGTATATAGACCTTGGCCAAACTGTCTTCCACTGCCTATAAATTCCCATTCATACGTGATCCTTTTCCCTCACACTCAATTCATTCTTTCATTGACAACTCACTATCTTCTGTTGTCTCTCTCCCTCTCTCTTTCTGTCTAATTCCCAGCATTCCCATTCACTCACCACGACGCTTAGAGAAACAGAGAAAATGGCCTCAAATTCACTCTTGTCAAAGATTGCAACGAATGATGGACATGGCGAGAACTTGGCATACTTCGATGGATGGAAGGCGTACGACTTAAACCCATTTCACCCAACTCAGAACCCCGAGGGTGTTATTCAGATGGGTCTAGCAGAAAATCAGGTATAGTTTTGCATATATGTAAGTAATTAACTTGGAGCTAGCTTATCATGGAGCATATCTTAACATATTCTCCGTTAATTTTCAGCTTTCTATCGACGTGATTCAAGAGTGGATCATGAAGAATCCACAGGCCTCCGTTTGCACTCCCGAAGGAGTTGCGGAGTTCAAAAATGTAGCCAACTTCCAAGACTATCATGGGTTTCTAGACTTCAGAAAGGTAATCAATTAATATGAGAGCTAATTAGTTAGGATATGCTGGCAGCAACGCAACAATGTGATCAAACTAACACCAATTAAACTTCTCAGGCTATTGCTAACTTCATGTCAAAAGCGAGAGGAGGCAGAGTCAAATTTGATCCTGATCGTGTAGTCATGGCCGGTGGAGCCACCGGAGCTAATGAGATGGTCATGTTTTGCTTGGCTGATCCAGGAGATGCTTTCCTAGTTCCCTCTCCTTACTATCCGGCGTAAGAATTAGTCCTATACTATATTGTCATTCAATTCATTTTATTGTGTAGTAGCTGCTGATTACTTATGTGAATGCTAGTTTCAACGATGTTTAGATCGGACGTATAAAGAAAACGATGTGTAGGTGGGAAGAATTTTCTATATCTGGCATACGACCCATGTATATGTATGGTTAGAATCAATCTTAAGCTAAACAAATTAAAGATTATATTCACTAAGTTAGGTTAGCACATCTATATCATTAGATTACCTAAGATGCCTACTATAATTATTATATTATAACTTTTGACTCCATAGTTGACACTATTTTTTTCTTTTGCATCAATCCATGGTTGGCACTTGACCATCAAAAAATTCAATAGCCGGATGTTCGAACAATTCCTAATTACATTCTGTGTCCAAAGTCCTTACGTTTTACTCAGAATGCTAAGTTTTCCGGTCATCTTTAATTTTCCATATATATATATATATATATATATATATATATATATATATTCATAAAATTCTCATTGTTCTCACCAAATCCATGGACCAAAACACCACAAAGGACTGGAATGTACACCTAATAATTAGATCAATTGGTCACGCAGAGAATTGAGTCCAATTAGGGTCCATATAATTTTGCATGAGCAAAATGTTACAACTGCTAACTGCGGATTTGCGGGTAAATAGATTTTTCAATAGCAGAATCATTCAAAGCATGGCACTTGTATAGTCGTCTGACAAATCTTGTTGAATTATCGCAGATTCTACCGAGACTTGGGTTGGCGAACGGGAGTGAAAATTGTTCCGGTCGATTGTGATAGCACAAACAATTTCCAGATAACCAGAGCAGCACTTGAAGCAGCATATGAAAAGGCGCGAAACAACAACATCAACATAAAGGGCTTGATAATAACAAACCCTTCTAACCCATTGGGCACAATCTTAGACAGAGCATCACTCACTAACTTGGTAAAATTCGTCAATGACAAGAACATCCACTTGGTCTGCGACGAAATCTACGCAGGCACAGTGTTCAGCTCCCCCAAATTCACTTGCGTTGCAGAAGTCATGCAAGACGTGAAGAACTGCAACCGCGATTTGATCCACATTGTCTATAGCTTATCCAAGGACATGGGCGTACCTGGCTTAAGGGTTGGGATCGTTTACTCCTACAACGATGCCGTTGTGAACTGCGCTCGCAAGATGTCGAGTTTCGGGTTGGTCTCCTCCCAAACTCAACACATGCTTTCTGCCATGCTTCTGGACGATGAATTTGTCTCCAACTTCCTCGAGACCAGCTCTAAAAGGCTGGCGAGGAGGCACATGATTTTCACCACAGGGCTCGAAGAGGTAGGCATCAACTGCTTGAAAGGCAATGCCGGGCTGTTTTGCTGGATGGACTTGAGGAAGCTACTCAAAGACCGAACTTTCGAGGCGGAAATGGTGCTGTGGCGTATGATTATCAATGAAGTGAAGCTCAACGTTTCACCGGGGTCTTCTTTCCGTTGCGTGGAGCCTGGTTGGTTTAGGGTTTGCTTCGCAAACATGGACGAGCATACGGTTGAAGTTGCACTAAAGAGGATTCGAGCATTCGTGGGAGTAGAAAGAAAGAAGATGAGGATTAATAGTGCAGATCACCAATTTGTGAACAGTCCTAGGAAGAGTCGTTTGCAAAAAGCTCTCAGGCTTAGCTTTTCATCAGCAGCAAGAAGATATGAAGAGGTTATGTCCCCGCGTATGATGTCTCCTCATTCGTCAATGCCTCACTCGCCTCTACTTCGAGCAAATTAAAGAGTATATATACTCATCCACTCAACCAAGCTATATATCTACTCTAGTAAATAACTCGAGGTTGATTAGTCGATCATTTAAATTTTTTTCCCGTTAATTATTTTAGGTGCTGATTGTTGCAATCTGCTCCCTCAAAGGTTTTTTTTTTCATATGGGATACTAGATGTGTTTCATATATGTAAGTTGTCCATGTCTAAATTGGGCGACTAACCCTAGCCAGAATAATATTAATATCGTTGATTAATGAAATCATGACTTGTGTCATTCATGCTATGCCATGATAATCGGTTTGTTGTATGATCTTTACTAGTTAATAACATGTGTGATTCTAGCTAAATGTTTTGGAGTTCTTCTTATTTTATCCAATACATTTTTTACATGCCACGTACGTACTCTTTTGCTCACAACATTAATTAAGACATTTAAACTTTACAAGTTTCATGAGTGATGAGTCTCTAATTTTCTGGTTGCTTATGAATCTGAGAAAGACTATATATTCACATATTAAGATTGTATAATTCAAATCCTTAGGAATATGAAAAGTAAATAAGATATACTCTCTAGCCTTGCTTGCTCTATTACTAATACTCACAATACGTACGTCTCCTAGCTCAGCTAGGAGTACTCAAACTGAGAGAACAACTTCAGGATAAGCTAGCTTCGGATCAGACTGATAAGGAGAAGCTTAACCGTTCTAATAGAAATTAAGATGTAATTTTTGTTACAGGTGGAATCCTATCATATCAGATGTATCGATATATATATAGACGACAACGAGCACTGGCTTTGCATCGATTTCATTCGCAAATACTCTTCTCTTCTTAAAATCATTGAATTAGCTAGAATACTATTTCAATTCTGCGCGTATAATTGGTGGCTGTCGTCGGCTTTTCTTAAATACACTACATGCATGCAGCCAGATTCGTAGTAATTAATATATACTATACACGTATATATCATGCCGGTATGGGTGGCATTCGGTTCAAACGGTTCGGTTTTAGGTTCAAACTGAAAACCAAACTGAAATTAAATTTCGGTTCGGTTCGGTTCACTATTCAAGAATAAGACAAACTGAAAACCGAACCGAACTGTTTGGTTCGGTTCGGTTCGGTTTTTTTTCGGTTTTTTTTTTTTTTTGAAAATTTTGTAAATTTGGAAAAAAAAAATTGAATTACTGAATGTGACGTATAGTTCCATTTGACTATTTGAGGATCTAAACTTTTATCTTACCCTAAAACAATCATTTCTAACAATCAAAACATTATGATTTTACAAAATTTATAGTTTCATACACCATAAAACACAAATTTAAAGTCCAAACTTCAAAGTAAATTGAGTTCACCAAAGTCCAAAAAACATGAAATTTTAAAGTCCAAACTTCAAAGTAAATTGAGTTCACCAAAGTCCAAATAAACATGAAATTTTTCATAACAAATAAGTCTCTTTGTGAATGCCATAATCCCTCGTTCATCAATTCTCAAGACCATGAAGTGGTGTTTGGTGTCAACACATCATTCCAAACATTTCCCACCACCACATTTGAACATGACTCCTTTCGTAATTCTACATCCAATATTAATAAGAGAAACATCACATATTAGAAAATAGAAAAGTATGATGTATATAAACTTTAAAACATCAAAATTAGAAACAGTGACAGAACATGCCACAGGGACAGAACATCTCACGGGGACAGAACTGGGTCTCCTACATAAGAACATGCCACAGGGACAGAACTTGATGAAATGTACACAGAATAAAAACTTAGAAGTATTCAAGAGATTCAAGAAATTCTAAAATATATTCCTGAAAACTTTTAATCATTTTAATCTTATTCAAAATTCATGAATTTCACTCATCTCCTATCAAACTTGATCAGAGAGGAAGATGGCATGTACCTATCTCCTACATTAATGCCTTAGTGTACACAGTTTTTTTTTCCATTTTCCTAGATGAAATGTACTTAAACATGTTCTCCCCATGTATACCTATCTCAATTTCTTGATGTCTTAGGTAATCCAAGCAGATGAAGAGAACAAGAAACTGATATTCTCAGAAAAGGTTCTAGCTGCTTTTGTTCCTAAGCTAGAGTAGGTTATGTGGTAGCTTATATAAACTTATAACTAGTACACTTTACTTAAACTTAATTATCAATGCCTAGATACCTCACATTGCAACTACATCAATCCTAAATTCATTACCATAATCCCCCTGTACAAGTTATTTTTAATACAAATTACAATGGCCACTATTTCTTGCATACCTTGAAAGGACTGCAATTCCTAAATTCTTGTCCTCAAAGGGTCAAAGGCCCACTAGAAGTGGAGACCATATTGCAACTTCAGCAACCTGGCATACAGAATACTGTATAATCAGCATCAAAATCAGTAGCTTGTTGAGTGTGCCCAAAGAGATGACACACTTATCTTAAAACACATAAATCTGACTACATGGAACTAAAACATGAACAGGGGCAACAGATCAAACACAATGCATGAAGACAGTGGCTACAAACACAATTATAACCCATACAGCTCAAGTAGAAGAACTCATACATACTGAGAAAGAACATAAGAAATGCAATTGTTGGATGATTTCTAGGAGAAAGATCCCTCAACACTGAATTTACACAGCAGGGTAAACATAATTTGAAATGCAATCAAAGTGAAACAGATCCATAGCAAATGCTATAATGATATTTATCTAAATTAGAGGAGGGGGAATGATATTCTAATAACTCACCTCACTTTGATGAGCAATTACAGATTGGACATGCTTGGTAACTGATGCAGTCCACAATTCCAATCTCTAAAACAAAAGACCTTGCAGTATCATGCACCTAGATAAAACAGATTGGACAAACCAGTCAATAATGATCCACTGTGAGTTTCCATAATCTACAAGCTCTTCTTAGATAAAATTGTACTTTTGATATGCTTCCACATGTCTGCTTCATAGAATAGTTCCATTAGCCACTTAATTACTAGTATTGACTTCATTATATGCATTAAATATGATAATCAAATTTGTTCTATTTGTTTAAATGGTGACCATTGAGCATGCTAACTCTGTATCATTTAGTTTTCATGTTCCCAAACTATAAAAAGAGCATACATCCAAGACTATTGTTTCTGTGTCATTAGATTCAATAAAGTTTATTGTAATTAGTTTTCTCAGCTAATCAAAGCAAGGTTTTACCTCTAATGTACATGTATCTATATTTTGTATTCGATTCTTTCACATCTTCTCTACCTTATAAAGATCAAAACTTTAACCAACTTATATGAAACTACAAGTCTACAACCATGTCCAAAGTACAAACAGTCTCAAACTTCAACAAAAGTTACAGAACCAGGCCTATAACAGTATAACAAAGTAAACAAACTAAGTTCTTCAATGGACCGAATGGTCAACCTATAATTACATCCGGATTTAGGTTCATTTCTTACCCTTTCTATACTTCAAATTCAATTCAAAATCCATTGAGGATCAGCCGACCATCATGACAAACATAGAGAGATTAGAGGAGCAGGGCATACGAAATGGGATTAGGGATTTACCTGGAGGAGAAACCTGCGATGTTGACGTCGGGTAGAGAGACTGCGACTCTGCGATGCGGCTTCCGGCTAGAGTAGAGAGACTCGAGACTGTGATGCCGACGCCGGTGATGCGGTGGGTCTGAATCAAGAATCTCTTCGGGAAAGTGGGAAACGGCGGAAGTGAGGAGTAAGGAGTGAGGTCTGAGGAAGTGAGGAGTCGACTCGAGGTCGAGGGTTTGCAATTAGGTTAGGGGATGGAAAATGAAACGAAACGACGTCGTTTTCATTTAGGGTTTTATTTCGGTTCGGTTCGGTTAAAACGGTTCGGGTCGACCCCTGAACCGAAACCGATCCGAATTTTTTCAGTTTTTCGGTTTTTTTTTTTTTCGGTTCGGTTGATTCTTCAGTTCGGTTTTTTTCAGTTTCGGCTCGGTTTTTTCGGGTCGGTTCTCGGTTTTTCGGTCCGGAGTGCCACCCCTACATGCCGGGGTGAATTTTTGCATCAAAAAAATATTTGTAATTAGTTTTAATTCTATTATTAGAGTGAAGTAGTTGATCGAATTAGCAGTGATAGATCTGAAGCCGAGGTATCCGACATCACAGCTGACCATGCATATGTAAAAATGTTATATGGTATATGTGCTGGTTTCAGTAACAGATAAGGGATTAAGCATGAAATACTAACAACCCAAATCATGACACAAATTAAAGCTGTCTATAATTTTGATTCATGCATACATAATATTAGATGACGATCGAGCAGCCATAATCTATCGTTTATTAATCACAAACATCATATGATTAAAATTAAGCATGTGTATCGCCTTGCCTTTAGTTATCCTCACAATATATGCGACTCAAATTGAGAGGTTTTAAGCCATGATCGGTGAGCCAAGTTTCTGAGTGAGAAAGACTAATAGCGTAAGGTCAAATTCATGATATCATACAAGGTACGTTCTGGAATGAGCCCGACCTCCGAGAGCCTAGCTGACGTGTCAAATAGTGATAGTGTTAAAAAATATGTCTGTGATCTCCGTCAAAATCTCAGCTGTTAAAAAGAAAATTGAAATCCACTTGACTTTCGGTTAATTGCAATGAGAGGGCAAGTTATTATAATTGACTGGGTTAGTATCCAGTAGTTGTCTGGGTAGAAGGGGAGCCTCACTGCGCTGGTCTCCAAGTCGGTGGAGGATTGAGGTCGCCGGAAATGACGTCAATTCAATCCAATTCAAACTCGCTAACTCTAGCTCCCGATTCGACTCCGATTTGATTCCTTGGTTATGCGACAAGGATTTCGCTAACTCTAGACCACTGCGGATTCATACCTTAACACATGGAATACCGAATCCGACATAACAATAAAATCCCATGATCCCCCAACTTCATAAACTCTCAACCAAACGGAATTGGGTTCTCAAGAATTTGATTGATGTTCCCAATAAAAAAAGGTTAAGAAGGTGGTCGGAGCTTCATTTTCAGGTCGGCGATCAAAGCTCAAGGTTCCAGCGTCTCGTCCATATTCCGATTTGGACTGCATGCCTTGGTTTCTGATATGGTTGTGATGAAGAAAAAACGTGAAAGATGATGGTGTGGGTGACGACTGCTGGGCCTCTCCGGTGGCGGCCTGATCATGAGATGATGGCAGAGGTGGTGTCAGACTGTCGGTGTTGAAACGAAGAGAACGAAGAGGAGAAGCGGATGATAGACCTAATTCTTACCTTTGCCGCTGTTAAGTTAAAGATATCAGACGCCGTCTACAAAAAAGACCTGGGTTCTCGGAGGTCAGGCGCATAACACTATTCCATCATACAATATATATATATATATATGTGTCAATAGTGGGGATGTACGTGACTACTATATACAGCACTAGGCGCATAACACTATTCCATCATACAATATATATATATATGTACTAGGCGCATAACACTATTCCATCATACAATATATATATATATATATGTGTCAATAGTGGGGATGTACGTGACTACTATATACAGCACTAGCTATTATAATTTGTTTATCTTCTTTCAATTAAACTACTTTGCTGTGGCTAGCTAGCTATATGGAATGTGTACGTACGTACATGACTGATTGCGTAGGTATGTATCATTGTTCCATTCAATTGTTTACCATTTTCACCAAAATTTTGTCGAAGGTGAATCGAAACTGTGAAGTTGGCATAGTGCTACAAAATGGCGAGTTAAATCTTAAGTCACTTTTCCATTTCCAATTCCAATTCATGTAGGTGAATGGTGATCTTTCTTCGGGTTCAAGTCGATCGGTTCCCATATTCTGAAAATGACTCCCTTTCTTTATGCATGTGTCTCAGTCACAGAAACCTAGCTAGCTATTGATGGGATTACAACTTATTACTATTTACAAGCCATTATTAAAGTAACAGACCAGCCACGTCTTTTGTTATATTTGTCAATACCATGCAACAGATATCGAATCTGATCGAAATAGTCATCTATCTGTTGTCTAATTTTTCTCGCCGTCCATACAATTCGAGCTTCGTGCAATTATTTTCAGTGTGATATGGTGGCAGCTCAACTACATAAATCAATCTTGTTTTTGTCAGAATTGTTAGATTCTCAATCGATCCAGGTGTTATCTTGTACAAGTTAAAGATCAATTGACTGGATGTATACTTCTCCTAATCTCCTAATCACTTGACAAGTATTGTATATTAATTATAAGTCAAAGAATACCAAGACAAAATAGATTTATCAGGCTGCAGATACGTGAAACAAGCTACAAGCAATATTATTAGAAGGATATATTCATATGGATTTCTTGGCCAGAAAAAGGAGACGGAGATGTCACTTGCGCACCCAGTTGTCCCGCATTCATATATATCAAACGGGCATGAGCAACTAATCGGCCAAGTGGTGAAGAGAAGGACCTCTCGTTTGATGTTTATGTACACGTATATATTGTACTATGAGAAATAAAATGAGGTTTGCCAAGTTAATCCTAGCTAATTTTACACGCAAATAACTCAAAATGGGAGGAAAAGATACTGATTACCAACATCGATAATGATCTCGTTAAAGCCTAAATATTGATTTACAACAAAATCATTAACAACGGATGCCATCTGATCTTCTTTATTAGTTGGTCGACGTAGCAAGTTATAGAATATCAACAATTGGTAAAGAAGATTAAGAGATCATATAGCGGCCGATTGTTAGCCAACGTACGTTAACTTGTATGTAAACTGTATTCGCATAATCTTACACTGAAGAGGACCCTAGCCACGTTTTTTCTCTGATCTGAAGCAAGGTAGTACCTAAAGGCGACGGAAATTTATTTTTGATGCAGATTATGCATATGAGTGACTCACAGGTCTTGCAACTAGGCCATTTTCATTCAAAGTGAAACTGACTTATATTATTGTACTACTTATTATTGTTTGTACGTATGTTCTGAAATGACAGTCCAAGTGGAAGGATGATTTTCACTGGAAAATTCACAAACATTTGCATACAAATATGATTGTGTGTCCAACTTTTTAAGCGATAAGGATAAGTATTGGTTGGCAATTTTTCACAAAGATTGGCACAATTTCCTGCCCCTTGCTCTTACTAGATTTCTGCGAAGCTTGCGTCAGTTGCGTGCAATGTATAACTGCATGCTCTGTTTTGAGCCTATGTCTGATATTGGAAAAAGAAGATGCCATGATATTTACGTCCAGATTTGTAAACTTTAAGGTTCACTTGCCTTCGAAATGATTGGGCTAGAGTAATAGGATAGTTTTCGAGGGAGCTGATCGAGATGCCTGAGCATGATGAAAAATGTAAGCAGCATAGATGCTGGTAATTCTTTGATTTAACGATATAACACGTCTGAAGTCGAATTACGAATGGATAACCAATGTATACGTGATTCTATTACATATCAGCCTATGTGATAATCTTTGTTGTTGTCATATTATGTATTGCTGCTGTGATATATATAACTATATAACTAGTAATTAATTAGCATATCCACAATGTCCACTGGATTATTGCTTACATGACGAAATTTGGACTCGAATCTTCCTGGTACGGTGCACCACAATATATATTATCTCAGTAAGCTTGATTCACTACTTTCACTCTGCTTCTGATCTCCAACTTAGATCCCAAAAGGTTGATGAAATGCCTTCCCCAAATGCATAAGACCGCTCACAGTTAATACCCTTATTTTTTTTAATAAAACAGTTCATAATCAATAACCGAGAGCGTGCGAATTCTAATGGTGCGATACATGGAAAAACACAAGTATGAGACGATGCGTTCAAACATTTTAGATTTGAACTCTTCACGAAATGCAAAAGAATTGCAGTTTTTGACTATGCTGTTACATGAATTTACCATACTTGGTAAATTTGCTTTCTATACCATACAAAAAGGTGTTGAAAGTTAAAATAGCAGTCTATATATATATATATATATATATATATATATTTTGGATAGAAATAGCTGTCTATATATTTGAACTTATGGATACCCCTTTATTCTGTTTTTTTGGGTTGAAGCCTTCAGCTTCTAAAACTAATTCATACAAAGGCGCCTCAAAGAAAATGGCTGACAGAAGAAATACTGAGACCAGATCCATTGCAACTAATGCTTTTGCTTTTTTATGGTCTTGAATCTTGATCATTGCTTTCAAAAAACAGCAGGGAATGTTCTGAATTGCACCAAGTATTCTCATATATTATTTGTTTGAAGAATATTTGTACTGCTATGAACTGTGCATGTGTTGCAGGTACTTAATCAATAAAATTATACTTAATCACATGCTTGCTATTTATATTGTTGGTTTATGTAGTAAATACTAGGGTGTTATCATGTGCATTACACAAGCCATATCATAAACAATGCAAGGCTAGGTTAAGTAATTACCCTTGATTGGAAGCCAGCTTTTTCTGGCATAAAATGGAAGCAATAACTTATGATCTGCCATCACAGAAGCCAGAATGGGACTTGAGGAGCTTGTATTACCTCAAATAATTAGAAATTGGAAGAAGATAAAAGAGATTCTAAAAATGAATAAGCTAACAACCTAAACAAGTGGCTGGTAAAGCTTGAAAAAGATCTGTAAGCAATCAAAAACCATGATTCTTCAAACAGAAAGTTCCATCAGCTAACATATACCTTCCAATTGAAGGTAGTGCTACCCTCCTTACATCAAACAATAAAAACATAAGGAAAAGGAAGAAGATGATGATTACTAAAGATGACCTAGTTATTTACCCATATGGGACCATGAATCTGAAGCCTACGTTGTAAAATAGAGACACCTCAATGACAGCCACAAAACCACATGAGGACCATGAGCCCTAGTTCAGTTCATTTAAAGCACAAGTCCCAGAGGAAGACAAAGTAGCACCTGAAATTCAAATAAGAGAAGCTCACATGACCCACACCCAGTCACCCACTATTGAACCCAGAATCAGGGAGAGTTACTCTTGCTTTGTTAAGAGTAATATATCCAGTATTTCCCAAAAAAAAAGAGTAATATATCTTTCAATCTTTCATCTTCCTTTAATTACCACAGTTGGAAAAAAAAATCAATTACCTTGCCGGCTTGCTCACTCTTAGCCTCATTGTAATCTTCTCATTCTCTTAGGAAAACTAAATTTCATGCATAATAACCAAAATATATACATCTATGATTAAAAGAAATTAAGAAAAAACCAAGTGTTTTCTCAATACATTAATAATATTATATATTGATAGTCGAGTGGGGTGGTTGCTTACACTTCCACCCTTTTCTCCATACTAATTAACAAGACAGTGAAGTACACTCACCATGAGATCAAAACAAAATTTAGAATTCATGTTTATTTCTCTACACACATTACTAATGTTTAATTCAACATTTCAGTGAGGCAGTACCATTCTATATACAGAGTAGAACAGCTCCTACTGTCTGGGGTTCTGACCACCTATTGGCATTGGGAAGATGATTTTTGAGTGCCTCATTCTGAGGAACATATTGAGCTCTTGCTTGCTTAGCAAATAACACAAGCATTTGGATTCTCTTCCATGCTTTGCACATAATAGTAAGTTGTCATGTGAGGGTTGTAAGCTCTGTAATCCTTGACAAGGTCTGAGACAGGATCTGGAGGAGGAGCCTCTTTCTTCTTCTCCTCCTCTTTCTTTGGCTCTTCTTTCTTCGCTTCCTCTCCTCCTTCTTTCTTCTCCTCCTCTTTCTTCGGTTCCTCCTTTTTCGCCTCTTCCCCTTCTTTCTTCGCTTCCTCTCCTTCTTTCTTTCCTTCTTCTTTCTTTGCTTCTTCCTTCTTTGGTTCCTCTTTCTTAGGCTCAACTGCTGGACCTACTGAGATTATATCTGTCGTTGGCCAATACTTGCGCAATTTGCTCACCACATTCACCGGATCCACCGAACCGATCACTGTTAGTTTCTTCTCCTTCATGTCCATGGCGATGGAATCAATGCCTGCACATTGTATTATCAAACCAATCAACTGAGAATTCTTGCTCCATATCAAACTGCACTAAAAGTCTGAAACTTGCACAAACCAAACCACAGACTGTTTCAAAAGTGATCTCATTGTATTTGTTGTATACTTGCAACACATATTGCTCCATTCATATTCATTTACGAGAGCTCATAAATCCACAGATTATAAATGCACAGCTTTACATAATATAAGGTAGTTCTCATCTTACCCTCATTTAGATCACACAGAATGAGCCTTGTAGAGAAATCTCTCACTCTTTCTGTTTCCTCATCTCTCTGTTTGTTGTTTAACCAATTTGCCATATATGAATAAGAATAAAAAGATGACTTCTTTGTTTAACATTTCCCCATCCACATTAAATCAAAAGCAGTGAAATCTTCCAACCACTACTTTCCATCCAAATTATAATAGGTAAACATTTCTTCTTTCTCTTCACGTCAATAAAATGAATATAAGATTTTGTACCTGAAAGAGTAGAGATTGTCTTCAATGCCTTCTGCTTGGCTTTGTGATCATCATTCAAATCCAACCTCAGAATAACCTTCTGCAAGTACAGATCAACAAAAACAGAGATCTGATTCAGAATCCAAGCAACTAAGCCATTACTGTAAGGAACAAGAACAATTCTGTACACTAGTAGTCTAAATCTGATCAAATTATTTTATAAAGAGTAAGAACAAAAGCAGAATTTGCCAATTTGACTCTTCCCAGATAGAGACCCATCAACAAGATTAAACTAAGATTCTGAGCAAAACCCGGCAACAAAACATCGATTAAGCATTTTGAAAGCAAAACCAATCAATAAAAAAAACACAAAAGGATGACACCCCAAAAAAGCTCTTAAAGAATCAGAACCAGGAAAGCGAAAAACTTGGTTAAAAATTGTGACAAAGATTGAATATTCAGTAATCCTAAAGTGGGGAAACCAGATTCCAACCTTCATTTGCAATCCTTCACTCAGAGAAGAGCAGAGCAAGACCAGAAATGAGAGAGGCAGAGTTGAGAGAATTCGGGAAAACAGGGGATAATAGCACAACTTGGGTTGAAGGGAAAGAAAATAAAAAGTTAGATAGAGAAGGAAAGAGAGGGGGAGACGAAATCGAATAATGCTCTGGTGAAAAGGATGGGATCAGAGAGAAAGGAGGGTGGGGGATTTGGACACACTAGATACCAGAAAAATCCAAATCAAAACAAGCAATGCAGAATAGGAAAGAGAAAGAAAGGAGAGGAAAATGATGGAGGGGAAAGGAAAAATAAATGGAAAGCTAGAGAGAGAAGGAGGAAGAAGAAGAAGTAGAAAGAGAGAAAGCTTTTATGGGGTTCTACAGGAACGTGTTGAAGAATTGAGAGTGTATAATGTGTAAGCAGTGGAGCTCAGTTCATCAAGCAGCTGTGTATAAACAAAACCAACTGCTTGCATGCCACGCGAAGATTTGGCGCGTCCAGCTCACTCTTTGGAAAAGTTAATTTGAGAAAGACACAATCCTTTGAAGGACTGATGTGAAATTCAAAGCCTCAGAATTCAGAAGCAGAGACCTTTCAGTAAATCTTAAAACAGAGGGAAGAAACCATGTTTTTACTTTTCTGGAAATGTTCACTATTTAATATGTGATTTGGAGTTGGGGTTGGAAAACTGAAGGTAGTTGTTTCTTTCTTTGGTTAGATTTAGGCCCAGTTTGGTTCTGAGGTGAGATTAGATAAATCTACAAACGCAGATTTAATCGGCCGCAATTTTTAAAAGTTCTATTTTGCAGCTTTCATAATTTGTTTAAAAGTTGCATCAGAGTTCGTGAATTTAGAAAATAAACTGATCACCAAACACATTTGTCATATTATTTAAGAATTTAAGCCCATAATTTAGACCAAACTCGGGACGAAACACAGCCTGGATTTTCCATCCCACAATCCCACCTAATCTTTTTATGGCATTTGGCTCTTTTGGTTGGTAGAAAAATGTCACTTTATACCGAATATTACAACGGTCGGTATTATACATATGTAAAAAGTTTTACTATCGAGCTAAATTAAGAAGTAATATAGGGTATTACTATTATCTCTTCATAGTATGTATACTAGTATATATATATAATTATATATATATATAGTCTCTATCCAGAGTGAAGTTTCACTCTGAAATTTTAGAGTGAAGTTCAAATTTTGGCACACTTTTCGGTCAAATTTTTTCACTATAAGCGATTCAATATTTAAGTATGGTATTCAAGATCATCTCTACAAAGTTTCATTCAATTTGACAATGGTTTGAGCTTTCAAAATTGAGATTTACATGAACGGTTCACGTTGAACAGTTTTAATTCATTAATTGATTTAATCTAATTTCAATACCTTAACGATGTCTGAATTAGATGAAATTTTGTAGAGATGATCTTGAATACCATATTGAATCACTTATGGTGAAAAAATTTGACCGAAAAGTGTGTCAAAATTGGAACTTCACTCTGTAATTTCAGAGTGAAGGTTCACTCTGTATATAGACTATATATATATATATATATTCTCCTATGTTGTGAAATAATATAACTTCATTTTGGATTTGTACATCTTACCCTCCTTAAAAAGCAAATGTCTTGTTCGGACATCAAAACCTTTTGTACTATGTAAGCAATGTCTAGTCATTCTACCATTATTTGCAAAGACACTTCCCACCAATGATCCAACAACTTCCACATCTGTAAAAAGATGTCCAAGTATGTATACCCAGAATTAAACGAGCCGAACCCCAAACCTAATGCATGTATGATTACACTAAACAGATGATTAGATGATGGTAAAGATATGATAACAACCTAATCATTAGATTCTTTGGATGAAAGCAGCTAGATCATTATTGCCTAATTAACCATTCCACCTTTCACCCAAACGAAAAAGAAAGTTACTAAATTACTCTTCACAAGTAAAGGTAAAAAAAATACAGGAGGCAAGCATGAAGCATGCAACTCATTCGTAATCTCAAGGGTCCCAACCCACGTGAGAGAAAGGACCAAACCAACTCACCCTTTTTCCGATTCAATCACAACTCACCGGTCCCCGTACGGAAGAATCAGAAAGGAACCAAAACTCTTTACTATTCACCGATCGGGGTGAAAACCATGAAACCCTGAATTAGTCAGACATCCACTGGAACAGTGAAACTCTTTTTACTCTGATCCGTAACTAGGACACTGGTGGAAGATGACGGCGGCAGTCGCAGGTAGTGGGCCCCGGCGGATCTTGATGATATATTAGATAGTTGCAGATGGGCGGCGCGTGGTGGGATGTGTTGGTTAATTCAGTGGTCAATTTTTAGGGTCCCATGGGTGAGTCAAATGTCAAAGTACATCTGCGGGATTCGCCAAAAAAAAAAGTACATCTGCGGGTTTTCACAGTCTTTGTGCGGCGAGGGATCATGGCCGTCGAGTTGGAATGCCGCCACTGTGAAATTTGCGGTGGATCTCCTCCGCTCCGGTCAGGGCTTGGTTTGATTTCAACGACGGAATGCCGCCGTGTCGAGGTCGACGTCAGATGTGTCGTTGACAAGAGGCAATACACTTGACGAGTTAAATTTTCTGTCGGGTTTGTTTTCTCCTAACTATCCAAAATTTTCTTTGAATTTTGTTTAACTTTGAGCTTTGAGGGAGCTTTGGGTTTTATCTTGGCCTCATAGGCTCATAGTTACCGTCGACGCTTCAACTGGTACCATTAGGACTGGTGGTTCACACGCACAGTTGCATGACGTACAATTCATACTTCGTTTCTTTATTTGAGCGTGACAATATCATCATCCAAAATATTTTCAATATCATCATAAAGCAAATAATAAACGAGAGAAGAATGAGACAACTCTCAACCTATAACATTTATATAAAAATACGGATGTCATCGTTGAAATTGGAATATAGAGGTAATGATGTGTATCATTTTAGGGGTTGGCATAATTTGCTGTATCAAACATGCATCAATGGGGTTTACTTACTTTTGATGAGGCAATGAGGCATGAGTGGCTACATGTGAACACAAAATCTAAGGAAATACGATACAGACTCGTACATTCATGTAATAATTCATCTACCCGTACATTATAAGCTATACATACAGACTCGTATATATATATAGGAGAATTTTCAGGTGCGGACGTATGTACCTTACGTAAGGTACGGATTCACCGATTCCGGCAAAGGCAGGCTGCAACGGCAAGGCGGACCACGACAGCTGCACTCCCCACCTCCCGGTGGTCCCATCTGTGCCGGTCGGAGCTCCATCGGCGACCCACGGCGGCCGGAATCGCGAAATCGCCGGAATCTGTCCAGAAACTTGATTTTTGCAGGTTTCAACCGCCGTGGGCCACCGATGGAGCTCCAGCCGGCATAGACGGGATCGTCGGGAGGTGGGTAGTGCGGCTGTGCTGGTCCGCCGCGCTGTTGCGGCCTGCCGTCGCCGGAATCGGCGAATCCGCACGGTGCGGACGTCTGCACCTGAAGCGGCCTATATATATATATATAAAGCTTAAAAGTTAGGTTTTAATTCCATGATTACTTGAATGACTACTTTTAATTAGTTTCAGGCTTTTAGCAGGTAAAGACGGATCAAATAATGAAATAATTGAGGATGTTTAATTTGCTTCTGTTTCCTCCATTCTTTTTCTTTCTTCTTGACCGAAAACAAGATCATATACGTACAACAAATTACACAGCTCGGTAAATGCGTTATCCTTACGAATATGAAAATATAGAGGGTGAAATAAAACGTCTCAAACAACTCGATCGGTTGATCTTATATTTGATCACAGCCCCTCATTATGTACAGAAAATTCTAGAAACTAGTCTGCTCTGAATTACAAGTGAAAGTTGCATATCTGTCAGCTAGCTAGAGGCTGATAGCGAAATGTAAGCTAGGTCTTGTATTGTCTGCAACTCTGCATTCCAAGCGAAAGGGATCGCGGATTGCTTATTAGCTTTAATCTATTCTAATAGAGTGGAAGCTAGCTTGTTCATTTGTGGTCGCAATTGGCAAGTGTAAAATTATTAACCATTGCATATAAGTCCTGACCAGTCACAGACTACATTGTTAGCTATCCATCAGTTCGATCTAGCTTTTACGTTGCCTGTAGTTTTCTCCTTTTTTTCATTTTCTGGTTCTGATTTTGGTGTGTTTAATGTCTTGGACGAAAATGATACATACGAATCTTCTTTTGCTTTCGAATCCAGGCATCCAGCAGAAAAGTATGAAAGACGAATGAACCAGTCTATTTGATATATGATGAGATAAGAGATAGGCAGATAGAGTAGCCGCCCCTCTATATAGTTTGCATGGACGTTTGATACTAAGTGCGTGAGGTCCACAAACTTGAAGACAGAATTCAGAGGCTGTAAGTCTCTCAGTTTTCAGACATTGATATATCACATCTTACCTACAGCCTCTCAATTTTCAGACATTGATATATCACATCTTAATCTCCCATGCAAAATAGCTAATTAGGCATGTAACTCTGAATGGCATCAATATTGGAATAATTTTGGCAACTCTTATATCTTGTAGTAATTTATGATCAGTAAGGAGATCCCATATATAGACAATATGAGCAATGTCAAATATGCTGCTTGTCATTACAAGTAGTTACAACGGGACAAAGCGATAAATGAAATGCAAATTACTAATTAGTTCTTAGTTGTTCCCGGGCCAATTCTCGAAAGCTTGCATAGCTTCCCCTGCAATAAAGAATACCATGCCCATCAGATATTAGGACTGAGCAGAACGTACAGTAAGAGAAGCATATATGATATATCAGATTAATGAATATGAAGGAATCAAGGAAATGAAACAATGTCAACTTAATCAAACTGTACGACAATGAATCGATCACGACATAACATAGTTCCTCAAGTCACAAGAGCCCACAAATCCCCCACAATAGCTTGAGACATCTCCAAGTACACATGCTCGCTCCCTCCCTACACGTCTTCTTTATCAATCTTATAAATAGTTAGTTCCTGTTATAGTAAGAGACGGTACATGCTTGATTTTGTGGAAATCCTCCCCCTCTTCCTCGAGTTTTCTGCAAAATGTAATGTGCATCGACTTGAAAGTTAGCTCCATAAGATTAGAAACATATTGAAGCCCATCTGGAACTGCCCTCAGTTTGCGGCACTCCATAATGTACAATCTGCGGAGACGAGGCATGGCTCCCTAATCCACCCTCCACTCTTCTAATTCCCGCAGCCCTCGGAGGTAAAGAAATTCAAGATTGGGAAATCCTCCACTTGTGCAAACCAGTGTATTTGAGGGAAGGCCGGAGAAAACACGATCATTGAGGTATAGCACCTCAAGTGGGGCAGCTTCTCAAGTATTTCTATCTGGTTTCCCTTCAGATTAGTATAAGTCAGCTTCATCTAGATGACGTTTGGAAAGGACAGGGAGGTCTTTTGGTAACTCTTCGATGAACGCCTTCAGTGCCAGCTTGTTTATAAAATCGAAAGCTTAATAGTATATCCTCTAGATCATCATGCATTTGAAGAGATAGAGAACGAAGATGGTGAATGTGAAGCTTCTCAAGATCCCCAGTTTTTTCATCTTATTGTACAGGCTGACTGTGATGTGTATTTTTCTAAGATTGGATAATACAACAAGGGCAGTAAAATCAATATTCTCACCTTGAACATCGACTGACGTCTGCAAATTGCAAGCTGTAGCCAGTAGCCAACGACAGCTTCCCCTGTAGTAGTGTGTGGTGCCAAGGAAGACATAAATGCCTCAACTGTTCCATCTTCTGAAACGCATTATTTGTGATTTTCATTATTGTACGGTTACACCACAGAAAAAGTTGAGCAGTGGCCTTTGGTGTGGCTATTGCTTAAAATCCCACAAAACTCATACAAATGTCGCATTTTGATAATTATCACAACATAATTAATTAGTCTGCAGACTCACCAAATTTGCTACAGATGATGGCAAGTGTTGTACTCCGGCAATGCTCGACTTTCTCATGATTATAAATCTTCTTTGCAAGAGTGGTCTTCCCCAAACCGCCCATACCCCATATGGAAACTATTCGGCAACCTCCCTTTTCTACCAAACGCGTGGTTAACATCTCTATGGCGTCGCCTAACCCAACAACATCATGATCCTCACTGACATGCGGGTAGGTTACCCTCCCCTTCTCTTTGCCTCACAAAAGAACTGGCACCTTCACTCCCCTTCCTTTGCTTTATGTCATAACTTTGCATGTCAGCCTCAGTTCGAAAGCTTGGCACTGTTGGCAGTAATATTGCTCTCAATTTCTGATGCAATCTTGTAACGATGAGTTAAATTAATACAAGTTGAATTGTATATATTGCTCTATTTATTCATACACATATTGGCTCTATATGTGATCTAACAACCAAAAATTACTCACGTGATTCACTCCTTGAATCACGCCCATGATTCACTCCTTGAATCACGCCCATGATTCACGCTAACACATGATGAACTCCTTTATTCCATATGCAAGCGTCTCTCGATTAAAATCTTTATACTTCCTCGCCTCTTGAGAATGACGCTCAAAACGAAAGATTCAATGACATCCTTCAAATCATAAGCAGCTTCTCTAACCACATTAACCCAAAAGCATACGCTGGGGCGGATGTAGCCTAAGGGTTGGTAGGGCTCAAGCCCAACCAAGATGTTGGAAATATATTTGTTAGCAACTTAGCATATGTGATCAACAGATAATTAAAGATTTGGTCAGCTTGGTTAAGTCTGATTACTAACTTCAAGCCTACGTGAATTCAATCCCCAAGTTCTCACCTTCTTTCACCCTTTTGTTTTTTTAGTTCTTTTGGGTGATAGGCTTCCCCCCTCTTTTGTGGCTAATTAAAACCATTTAGGATCTAGCCTTAGTTTTTAAGGCTAGCTCTAATTTTGTAAGTCATAGTAAATTATTAATGCTAGATTTCGTAGCCTTATTCAATACAAAAAAAATGAAATTATTTTATTAGTTTGAAAAAAAATATTTTTCTAGTTCGCTATATATTAGACGGAGTTTGAGATAGTTCTTAATTTTCCCACATGTAAAAAATTTATACATAATTTACTTTTTATTTAGTATCGACATTGCGATTTCAAGCCCACCCAAGCATTGAATCTTGGATCTGACACTGAGCATACGTACCACTTCTTGTCCTTCATCTGCATCTTTCAGGAAACTCCGCATCAGCAGTAGCTCGCTTTGTGCTCAACTTGATCGCCAACTTCGGTCAGAAAGTTAGCTTGCTGAATCAGGAAGTTTCCAAGCGGCTTGAGCCCTTCGATCACCAACGAAACAACAACCTCAGCCATAAGTCGAATAGTGTGATTAGTGTCTTTGCCTGAAGAAAATCAGCTATATATCAACTTCTTACTTCTTCAGTTTTCCATATTGGAACCAGAGCGGAGATTATTGAAGTCTCTTCCATTATTCCATTTGATTACATATATATGAACCTGCTGCTGTACGTACGTCAAGTGTCAACCAATTAAGGTATATACTCTAACCCAACACTATGTACATGCACTAAAAGAATATAATTGATCACAAGCAATCACATTCTATTTCAACTTGCTTGATCTCCACGTTCGCATCACACAACGTAGTCTGAGATAGCATGTAGCTTGCGTGCAAACTAATTGCTGCAAAGAATAGGCCTGAACACTAGTACAAATATGAGTGTGGCGGTTGCTCATATTTGTAATTGGGGAAGCAGTCTGTAATCAAAACTAGCCTTGTCATCATGTCTGAGTCTGTTTTTTTTTTTAGTGTATTATTGTTCGAAATAAAAGGTCTTTGGCACTTCTTTTTCCTTGTTTGATTACATAGAGGGAGCATTGCCTTCTTCTATGCCCTTGGACGGAGTTAGTTTGGTTTGGTAGTTCCCTAGGGTATACACCGAGAAAAGGGAGCATCTATTCTTTGGATGATTGGCTTCTGGCAGTTCACAAAAGCTCTATCTCGCTCTCCAAGAATGGGTTAGATGTGTTTGCTTTGGTTTGTTTTCACCTTTGGGAAATTTGGAAGGAAAGATTTCAGCTGTCTCGAAGAAAATTCTCCCCAATCCCTCTCCTACAATCTACAGTATTCAAAGAAGTTTCCATGAATGGTCTGAGGCTAAAGAGAACATTAAAAAAGCCTTGGATCTGGATGATGACTCGGGTTCGATTGAGGCCACTAGAAGATCTGAAGAGTCTCATGTGAGAGGGAGAGCTGGTCTAAGAAACGAAGAAAGGAAAAATTGGAGTCCTCCCCCACCGGGGTTTGTTAAAGTCAATGTGGATGCAGCTTGGAAAAAGGGAAGGGTGCATAGTGGGGTTGGTGCTATTGCTCGTAATTTCAAAGGGTTATCTATGGCTGGAGCTAGCATTCTTGGCAGGCACAACTCGGCTCTAGAGGCTGAAGCTGAAGCGGCTCTTAAAGAACTGCTATTTGCTAATCACCTAAACCTCTCAAAGGTGATCATTGAAGGGGACTGTGCAGAGGTGTTCAGACCAATTCTCTCCTCTTCTTTTACTGCCAATTGGGAAATTGCTCCCACTTTGAAGAGAATTGGCTCTCTCTTATCAAAGTTTGATGTGGTTTTGTGGAATTGGATCCCAAGAGAAGCTAACCGGGTTGCGGATGCCACGGCAAAGCTTGCAATTCTGAAGGCGTGTTCTTCGGAGTGGACCAATCGTCCCCCGAACTCTCTTCGCGATATTCTAGAAACGGACGGCCATAGACCTCCATGAGTTTCTGTTAGTTTCTCCAATAGTATGTAGTTTTATTGCTTTTTCATTTCTTCCTTCTTTTCTTATTGTTTGTTGTTTGTCGGTTTCGTTTTATGAAAAGCTTCTTATTGACCAAAAAAAAAGATTACATAGAGGGATAAGAGAGGCAAGAACCTCTTATCGACTCAAGATTTTATTAGAAGAAACCTAAAAAGATAGAGGTTCAACATTTGTAGGATGTGGAGAACTGGAGATAATGAGTATACCTCAAATTTACACCAGCCCGAGAAAGATAAAGTAATAGGGGCAGTAGCCCGGAAGTCTGCATAGTAGGCACAACCCAACATCTGACCCAAATTAAGCACACGTAAGTTTGTTCTTACAAGTAGTTACAAAGCAACAAATGATAATGTACCCAACTAAAATAGCAAAGCAAACTGCCAATAAAAACCTTATATTACAGGTGTTGCACCTTTCGCTGGTTATGCTTGGGTTTGTAGTTTGTACATCATTGATCATTCTTCTCAGTTTATTCTTCTGTGACATGGGCTCAACAAATCAGAAACAAAGCACATAAATCCCACTATACCGATCGCTCTACTCTCAGAAGAGCGACATCTTATTTCTAAAACACTGAAACCCCAAGCTTGAATTCTAAATCAAACCTCCAAACTTTGAGAGTTTCTCTAAATCAAACAAAAAAAACAGAACCTAAATTTAGGATGTTAAATCACGAGAAACCTTCCTTCTTCTACTATTGATCTTGTCGGCTAGCTCTATTCTAATTTGACCGACTGTCCTCGGTTCTTGCCTTCCCTTCCAAGACAATTGAACCTGCTCCCTTCTATATCGTCTTCAGCGAGTATAGGAATATCAAAATAAGTAATGTCAATCAACAAAACAATTTCCAAAGGGTAGCCAGACTAGCAACCAATGACAATGGAATCACCTATTAAGATTCTGGACATCAAGGCGCATGAACTTAGACCCAAAAGGATAATAGAGTGTCTTCAGTTGGTGGCAGATTCTGACGAATGCAGAAGAAGAGGCACACTTCTTAGGGTTTAACGGAAGGAGTACTAGAGTTGGTGTTGGAATCCTATAGAGTTAATTTAAACAAATGGACGAAATTAAAAGTTTTATGAGAGATTAGCCAAGGAGAGGATCCAATAAAATTGAAAGTGGAACAGACAGGCGCACTCGACTATTGACAGGAAGCCATCCATGATATAACTAACAGTTAAATGGAACCTCCTTTTCGTTCAGTGTTACATAACTATCCTTCCATGAAGGAATTAAGGGAAATCACATGTAAGATAACACAAATACAGAGGCTCATAACTCAACTTCAACCACGAATATTATGAGAAAAACCAATAAAACCATGGAAAGGAAATGGAGGCAATAAAAAAAAACACTTTACAGCTTTTCAAGCAGATTCAAAACGATACAAACCTCCAAGAGAAAAATAGGTCGCGAGAAGAATTTTAGGCTTCTGATACTCTCATGTTCCAGTCTAATCAAGCCAGCGTGTTACCCCATCATTTTCCCCTACAGTGGCCAGAATCTCGATGCTTACATCCAATACAGCCTACAGGTTCATAATCCAAATGGTGAGGGTAAAAGTTGGCAGCACATAGTGAAATTTTACAAAAATCACACAGATCATGAGCTTAAAATCATCTAAACAACTGATAATAGCAGAATGTTCAATCCCAAGCACAAGCAACAACTAAAAATAGACTATTGTAAAGTTGCCCTACAGAAGACATCCCAAATTTTGCAAGTTAAGATGCAAACTTCAGCATGGAGTTAAATTCTGCTCCCACAAGATATTTAAAAGCACAAAGTGCTGGAGAATTACTTCATGCCATGATCTTTATTTGACAAAACTAAAGTTTTAGGGATGGCAGGAGACTATTACTCTTGTGGTGCATCTATTATCTAAATTCAGTGAATGAACGAGGCATATGCCAAAGTAAAGATACATACCAGTGGATTTCTACAGTTAACCAGCCTACACTCGTCCAGAGAACCTTCCAACATCCAACTCTCCCAAACATCAAAACTGTGACTTGCAAATACAAATTCCATTCTTCTATTTATCTGCAATGTGAACATAGCATATATATTAATTCCAAACATGAATTGGCATTTACATTTACAGTTCCAGCTTCCAGTTCAGCTTATGCACAGTTATTACAAAGCAGTCAAACATCCTAGAATAAGAAATCAATAAAACAATGGGGCCAGTTCAACCATGCACGGATCAAAAAATTACCTGCAATAACTTTCCACCAGCAGCAAAAGATCGTAATCCAATTGTATCCTGAAAAAGGAACCAATACTTCAATTTCACCAAAGCAAATAGCAAATTATAATGAACATGTCTAATCACTCTTAAGTTACCAAAATTTGAAAGAAAAAATCAACAGTTTAAATCCGAAAGAAGAGAACTAAGTTCTTGCACGCATACCTTGCTTCTGATAACAATGAGGAACTGCGCAGCAGGATCTCTTTTTGTTACATTTGACATGGTATCCAGGAACCAACCACCACCTTTGACTCTTTGCCTTGCAACATGAAAACCGGGGCCATCTCTAACATATAGAGCTACAACATAGCCATCCTTTAAAAGTTCACCAGGCTTTCCGCTCAACCTTTTCCTAGATCTTGAAAGCTGGTCGGAAGGTGACTCTTGCATTGATTCTATAGGTGTTCTCCTACTTCTTGAATCTTCGGGAGAAGCAAACCGAGAACTGGAACTTAAGGCTTGATCCGTGCCACTCATAGTCGTGTCTTCCTCCCGATGCAAGGTGCTTTCTTTTTCTAATGAAGCTTCATCTGATTTCTTCTGGGATTTCTGATGTGTGTGCCTCTTTTTGGCTTTCTTACCTGATCTACTGCGTCTTCCATCAGACCGAGTTGAATTTTGAGACAGTCCCGAACCTTGCTGGCTAGAAGACTCCTTGGGTTGATTGGTTTCTTTATTCCGGGAGCTTTCTGGACTTGCATGACTAACTTCAGTTAGTTGCTGAACAAGGGCTAGCTGTAAGGGATTTTCTTGCTCCAGTTTATCCGAGTTTTCATTTTCATCACCTATTTCACTTTCCTCATCCTCATCAGATACAACATTTGTTGGAACAACCCCATCAAAGAAGAATGTCTGCAAGACGGAGATTGCTTTCTCCCTTATCTCTAGCCATACTTCTTCACTATAATCTGCACTATGCGGAAGTATCAATACATTGGGCATCTCCTTTACCTGAATGTAACCAATGACAGTATATATCTTAGGAACACCCTGGTACATAATTTGATACTGAACACATCTATCATTCAGATATGGGCAGTCACTATACACAAAGATATTACTAATCACATTCACACATTCAAGAAAGGTATTCTATTCCATCCCTACCGATTTTCAATGGACATATGCCCACATGTTGTCATATGTCAACAGCACAACCAAACCCAATAATCAGGCAACATGACAATATGAAAAGAATCATTTTTGATAACTACTGAGTTAGGCAACAGGGCAAGGCTAATGAGTAATGACCATGCAATGCCAAGGGATTGGTGAAATATAAATAAGTTCAAACATGCATACATGATTTAAAGAGTTGGTGAAGGATATAGAGGACTACATATATATGTTTCCTCTTCTGCTCCTTTGGCAGAAGAAAAATATGTGATCAGAGACGAGACAACAAATACACTCACTTGCTATGTAAGAAAGTCCTGCCTTGAGTTTTTTTTTAACTAGAAAGTCCAGACCTCTTAACAAAACAAGGAACAGGAGATAATTCCTTCAAAAGCATATTTGAGCACTCAACTACAAGTACTTGCAAAGAAATCGACACAACCTACATTAAAGAGCCCATAACCATGAACTAGTAACATACCCATGATTCCATCCATTGTGGCCCTTCAGCTCCATCTAAAGCACACCCAGCTAAAGTTCCATCAATCAATAGCTGTTTCACAAAACAATCATCCAACAATTGACTGCTACCCGTGTTTACAAGAAAAGCTCCTGCACAAGAGGATCTATAAATAATCTATGCTGATATAAAACAGACCATAACAAACAAGAGTTCCAGGGACCAAGATGCAAGATAACTATACCAGGCTTTACATGCTGTAAACATTCAGCATTGAGAATCTGAACCGTCTCATTTGTCAGAGCACAATGAAGCGAGATGAGGTCACTCGCAGCAAGCAAGTCATTTAGAGTATCCATCTTTCGAGCGGCAGAAGGAAAGCCATAAGACCTACTCACTTTTCCATTCACCTGATTCAGTACATTTCAACACAAAACATAAAACACAAGATGCAAAACGGAATTCAAAACTAGAAAATGCATCAGAGCAATCATTCAATCACCATCACACCTGATTCGCTAAGCTCAAATTACTGATCCACACTCTAGCATAGCATTTCGAAACTTCACAACATACTAAGCTAATTCGAAACTTAAACAAGTATATAAGATCAAATTAGTACCTCTACATCAAAATAAAGCACGCTAATCTTAAAGGCCAAGCTCCGAGTAGCCAGAGACCTCGCCGCCGCAGATCTACCGATAATCCCCAGAACCAAGCCCCGGCACCGCCTCATCCCCCGGCAAAGCGGCTGAACCGAGCCAAGCCATCCGGAAGCCGAAAGCGTTTGGCGCGAGAGCAAGTGCGTCCGCCTCAGCAACCCTAGAAACAGCGCCATAACAGTATCGGCGATCTCCTCGGCGCGGGAGGCGTCCACGTGGACGAGCCGGAGCCCGAGGTCGGCGGCGAGAGCGGAGTCGGTAGCGCGGTCAGCGGAGCCGAGGCAGAGGATGAGCTGGTAAGGACGCAGCCTCCGCTGGGCGGCGCGTGGGAGGTACGCGAGGGACTGGAGGAGGACGGCGGAGGCGGACTCGATCCTGCCGTCGGCCAGGCGGCTGAGGGGGACGTGCTCGACGGCGGCGACGCCGGAAAGGCAGTCCTGCTCCATGGCGAAGTCGTCGATGCAGTTGAGAGTGACGACGAGGGGGAGCGGCGGCGGCGAAGGGGTCGTTTGGGTGGTGCGGTGGTGGGACATTGTGGCGGGGGATCCGATGCCGGCGCTGCTGCTCATGGCGGTTTAGGGTTTAGGCTGGTGGGGTTGTAATTTTGATCATTTATGGGGGCTAAGGGAAAGTGAGGGCTTCCATTTTGGTTTTTGAGAGTAGAAAAGCTTCGGGAGTTCGATTCTTCACTACTGGCTGAGATCTAGTCCCCCTGCTCGGCTATTTCGCGCTCTTCATAATTTCACGTACCCCTGTCTTTCTGGTTATTTCCATTTGTATCCTTTCTCTTTTAATTTAGTCCCACTTGGAAATGTCGTATGGAACTTTTGAATTATAGGTAAAACGGATATGCGGATATTTCTGCCGCAGGTGTTCGGAGTTCAATCATACGGTAATAGGGAAACCGACCGGAAATACCAAGTGGATTCAGTGCAATGACAAAAATTGGCCGGAAATTGGTTTATACGAAAATGTAGGTCTAAGATATCGCGTTGATAACTCTGTAAATTCTAGTTTCAATGTCAATATTCTGTTGCTGACGTTATACATTGGTGCCATACTGCCATTGAAGACAGCCATGGTGAAAGCTGAAAATGCCTATAATTTATAGGCTATAAATACCTGGGTAGAACTCATTTAATCTCATCACTTAAATAAAATGTGAGGATGCCACTGACTACAAGCTAGAAAGTTTCAGGATAAATAAGATTAGAGTAGGTTGGCTGTTAGAGGGTAGATTAGATCATGATTCTTGAACAAATACTCAGCAAGAAAACAAGCACAAACACAAGTTTGCCCTTTGAACAATGTGCGAGTCAGTGAGCTTATTTCGACAGCATGCTCACTGCTTGCTCAAGACTACTTTTATTAGGAGTGAGACAAAAGAACGTTACATGTGAAGAAACTATCTACAAAACCAAGCATTATGTGAACTCCAAAGAAACTAAGAAAAAGGAAAAGAAAAGAAAAACACAAGCTTCTACTAGATAATTTTTTAAAAAAAAATAATAGATACATCTTCTCAAAAGCAAACTCAAACCTCATACACATAAGCCGGAAGCTAAGCGAGCCTTGCTATTTTCCTACAGCTCCATAAGATCTCCAAACCTTATTATATGTTTGTGTCTCTGAAGACTGAGCCAGAACTGAAGCTGGAAATCCATATGACGACCATCTCTATGTTTCATTTCATATGATACAACATATTCACGGTCCAGTAAACGGCAGCCCTAGGTTTGACTGTGAAATGACGAACTTGGGCATCCTTTCTAAGAGCATTACGTAAACATGAAACTATCAAACAGAAAAACTGTACACACCTCCACCCCATCTACAAAAACACGCGCTCAACAGATTCATGCCGTCCTCACTTCGTATTCCACGATCTTTCGAATACTTCATTCATTACTACATTTCCCTCAACTTCCTTTTCCTGTAATTTGTGAACCATAACCGACCACCCATTCAAAAGACTCACTCTACAGAAACCTTCTCCTGAAATTACTGGTAGTCGCTTGATAGGAACGCATGAGCAGTCCAACACCAATCCCTATACCAAGGCACATCCCAAGGCCAATTCCAACACCAACTCTGACGCCAGCATTAAACCAGGTGAGTTGACCATCTTCACCAGTATACATTTCATCAGAGTAGAAACCATGTCCGATTTTCCCGTCTGATTCATACTCATCAATTTCGGATTCCGTCATCTGCATAGGCCAAATCAAGGACTCCAAGTCAGTTATAATACAACAGAAAATAATTTTCACTAAATATTGGACCAATTCCTTAATACAGAGACCAATATCACGTAATACTACAATCTTGGAATTTAAGAAAGCATAAACACTAGAAAAGCATAAAGCAAAAACACACGCCCCGTCACAGCACTGCAAATTGAAGATAAATGAGCTATATCTATGCACCTGTAAGCTAAAAGAGGCAAACAACTTTAGGACGATAAAGAACATAAAGTGCCGAAATTCATTTCAGGGCTGAACATTCCGTTAGAACCAGGATTGTATTTTATGAGAAAAGCAGGTTCCATAACAGAGATAGAGGCGCAGATTTTGTTATAGTCAGTAAACCAAGTACTGAAAAACGTATTCATACGCAACAGCAAATAGCTAATTTCCTATTCCAGGGGGCGGGGTTACACTATGAAACTAATATTCCACTTCATAACATGACCCCTTCATTAACAGACACTACATTTCTTGCCTTCGTATATGTAACAAGTGACACAGAAATCATGGAGCACTGTAGAGCCTCAAATTACCATAGTCTGAACCAAAAGTATATTTCAACTTCAACTACAGATTAAAAAAGTATTCGACAACAGATTTCCTAGCTACAATCATCATAAGATATGCCTCCGTGATCACACAATGTTCAAAGTTCAAACACTGCCACCACCGCGCCAAGTTCCCACAATGTGACCATCATTCATTATCAAAACCAACGCTCAAAAATCAAAACAAAAACTTCAGCAAACAACATATACCTGCACTTTTCGCTGCCGAATCAGCCCATTCTTACTATGCTCCTTCCCAACCTCCTCCTCCTCCGGAATCGCATCAAGCGTGGCGTGCCTCGGGCATTTCCGCCTGGGACTCACCTGTATCGTCTTCGTCAATATCACCGGCACGCCGGAGCAGCACCCTGCGATATAAACCTCTATAGACGGCGCCGAAACCCCGAGCTTCGGCTGGAAAAACGCCGACGAACCCGAATTAATCGACGCCGCCATATAACAATCCATACTCCAACCCGTCTTGGAATCATTCTCCATCCCTACATTCCCATTAAGCCAAACCCCCTCCATTCTCTCCAGCGACCCACACAGCACCATGTCCTCATTCTCATAAACCTCGAACTCCACGCCGCCGGTGACCCTCACGCTGTCGGTCGCCACGTACGTCACCTCCGACGACTCCTTGTCGAGGCGGTCGCGGCGGAGCGTCAGCGACGCCGTCTCCGAGTTCGGGATCCTCGCGCCATTGATCTCGAGAGAAACGCCGATCTCGCGGCGGAGGCTGCAGAGGGTGAGGTGGTCCGGCACGCTGTCGACGACGCAGGGAGCGATCCGGACGTAGAAGAGGCGGATTTCGAACCAGGCCGAGTGCGTCAGCGACGGCCCGTTCAGCATCTGGTAGGAGTTCCCGGACTTCGTCTTCGCCGCCACGGACGGCGGCGACGAGGTCTCAATCTGCGGCGGCTCCATAAACCAAATACAAAAGGAGAGAGAACAAAAAATACCCTAATCCACAATTGGGACAATTGAGAAAACTAGGGTTTACGAAATTGGGATTTGATTTTGGGAGAGAGAATAATAAAAATAGGAAGGGGGAGAAATCACAGCTTGTGAGGCATTGAGGTTTTTCGAACAAAGAGGAGGTTGTTGCGGAGGGGAGGGGTTGTGGGTTTTTTTTTTTTTTTTGGTGGGAGAAAATGAAAAAAATAAGGGAGGGGGAGTTTGGATTATTCGGTCATTTCGGTGTTTGGTCCGTGGGACGGAGTCAACAGTGGGGGACACGCGTCGTGTGGCTGTCTCAACAAGTGAACGACCCGGCGGTAGAAGAAACAAAAGAAACTGATACGCAACAATAAAGTAGTACTGGGGAAATAAATACAAGTACAGCTCGTATATATACGGCGTCCGACTGCAATTTCAGTAATTTAAAAAGTCGCAATATGTTGTCGAATCTGGACGATGTTATTTTGTGTAATTTTACCATTGTTAGTGAAAATTCACATAATACTTAGTTTTAGCATTTGAGTTGTTTATTCAATTATAAAACTATATTTTCTTTATCTTAATCTTATTTTCGATATTCTTCATTTTATTCCGCATGAACACATGTTTGGTTGGTTGATAAAACAATGACTTGATACCGAGTCTACTTTTAATAATTTCAGTCAACTATGATGGCTAAAAGCCTAAAATTTTTGTGGTGTTTGAGGAAGAACAAGAATAATAACAACATAAAAAACATAATGTAACCCTTAATTGATTAATAATGGATTCTATATATAGGCATTACATAACCACAATTCCGTAGAACTCGGAGTCATAATCTATTACAGAGATGTGAATCGATCTCTAACATGAAACCTAATAAGCCTAAGACACACACAAATGTAGAATAATAATTTTCCCTAAAAACTTCCCCTTGTGTCGCATGCCTAGGTTGCATGGTGCACACATCGTTGCCTCGGTAAAAACCTTGTCAAGCAAAATAAAAACCTCTTAGGTAAAAACAAAATCTTGATCGAAGGGAAAAAGAGCACAACATACCGTCTACATTTGATAGCATCATGTGAAGTGAGAAGTCTACGAAATAATTTCCCCTGATTAGTGGCATAATTATGGAGTACAGAAAACAACGTATACAACATTCATTATATGCTTTTCAAAAGTAGTCTTGGGCTAATGATTAATTATTAATCTTGCCACATATCCTTAGATCATACATTATATACATAGCCAAACTTAGATCTTAGGAAACAAGATTAAATAACAACTCAAAACAAGAGTTTGCAATGAAATCAGATTCTCGGGTAAAATGACATTCACTCACTTAAACAGCCATAACTTCTTCGTCACAATAGGTATCAGCGAACCGTAAACTGTTCTGGAAAGTAGACACCCATGGCTTTCTAGTGACATAAAGCTCACAACCTAATTCGACCAGAGCAATTCACAGTGCTTTGTCGAAGTTAATTGACTTGCAAATTCTCGGACATAACTTTCATACTTTGGTAAAACGATCATAACTCACTCAATACGATAGCTATGAACAAATGGTTAGTGTCCCTGAAAAGTAGACACATAGACCTTTCAAATGGTACCAAATTCACCATATTTCATTGAGTTCTGTCATGTAGGTCTCGTTGAAGTTGACCTATGAGACTTGATAGATTCTAATTTGTCACATTCAATGTGTCTTTCACAAAGAAATGGGGGAATGGACCAATGAAAGACTGATTTTGGTCCGAAACAAAATCACACGTATCCTCTATACTACCAGTGTCAACATGACACTAATGCATTTGCAAAAAAGGACTAATTAAGAAAGTTTCTAATTTGCAAAAATGAAACTTATTATAAAAGAAAGTTACTAGAACATGAAAGTTCATTTAGGAAAGTTTTGCAAAAAGAGTTTTAGATCAAGTAGGACTCTCCCAAATGATATGTTTCCTAGTCTAATAAGGATTCCTAGTGCAAGAAGGACTCTCAAAATATCGTCAATGCGACCAAAACGTAGAAAGATGAAGACTCCTAATCCAACTAGGTTTCCTAGTCCTACAAGGATTCCTACTCAAACTAGGACTATAGACTAATTTTGCGTTTTTAACTCATGTAAGCACAAATATGCATCAAATACTGCCAAACACTCTTACTACGACTCAATGACTCAATAGTACAACAATAAAAGTTAAGTAAAGTACAAATAGAGGTAAAAACATGTTAAGAATGTCGCACAAAGTGCTCCTATCAGTAGTCAACTAGGATAATGAGACAATATTTACGCCATAAGTCCTACAAATATTGCATGACTTCATATTTCTCATTACACTTACGAACAATGACTAACATAACAAGTCTAGTTCAACATGCATTGATTCTTTCCACTTCGGTCAAGTTGCTCATCGTTACTAGTTTACAACGGAATAAAAGCTTAAGCGAAATACATCATCAATCATGAGAGATCAATTCATTAAACACACGCGCGCTTTATACGATCAATTTGAGAGATTTCTATTATTCTCTAACATTGACAAAAGGAGTATGTAGCGTCTCACAGAACTTAGTTGATACACATGTTTAAAGAATATCTCTTGATGATGGGCGAAATACTTGTGCCTACGCTCCTCGCTTCTTTCTGGTTTTTTATTCCAGAGAATAATGGTCTCCCCCTCATTTAGGTAGGAGCCAAGACTGAAGCTATGACCCTTACTAGTCCATCTTTGCTTTTGTCGCCCTTGTTTTGTAGTGCAATACCACGGGTGCTGACAACACCACAACGTACAATGGTGACATTGCCGGCTTTCTTCCCACTGTCAGTGATGGTGTCAATGGTGTTAGGACCAGGTCATATGAAATTCTCACATATTTCGGGAGTTCCAACCTTACCGGCACATCACAACATTTATGTGCGATCTCGTCACTTTCGCAATATTGGTAAAGTCATTGAGCATCGAATCTTTGACTTTCTGGAGGTCGATAATGCTTTGCACTTCTTACTTACTCAGAGCAGTGCGGGATCTTAATGAAACATAGTGTCACACCACGTTAATTCCTAGCGTTAAAACCGGAATGGGAGCATTCCATATCTCCCCGTAACAACGGGAAGTATGTCATATAAATTGGCCGTCGGCATATATATCGCAGGATAGAGATCCACGGTTATAGATTGGAAATAGAGGACAAGTGTTGGTGATTCATACATCATAACCAACCAAAATACTTAATCGTTTCATGTAGACCCATATGACATACTAAAATATAGGCACATAAACAACTTAACCAAATAGGCGTTATTGAAAAACAACGTTTGGATCGTATCTAGTAACCATCTGGTACACACTAAACGCTTGGTGAGTTGTGGGTCTGAAACGAATAAGTGTCGCTGCATGCAACATCATTACATATCCTCATGCAAACACCGGTAGGTTAGTACCCATAAACCAAGGCCGAGCCTCTGCTAGATCGTGCAGTGAATGAACATGAGGGACAATATGTTCAACAACGATCCCAGTAGATATGCAAAACGAAATCATCAAAAGTCATGGAGGTGAACTCTCCAACGGTATCCAATCAAATAGATATGAGAGGATGTGAAGGGTGGTGAGCCCTTAGGATGATGATCATAGCTAAAAACTTAGCAAATGAAGCGTTTCTTGTGGAAAGCAAAGCGACGTGTGACCAACGCGTCGATGCTCTTAACCTATACCATAAAAATACCGAAAAATATCCGCATTCGGTTGGATATGGTCCACTAATGTCACCTTAAATACTTTTGTAAGAATGAAATGTTCTCGGTTAGAGCCTTATCAAATAAAGGATTTCCTTAAAATCTAGCAAGAGAACAAGTTTTGCAAAATGAGCGATGGGCATCAAAGATTGTCATAGAGACATTTGAAAACATGGGAGGCATCACAAGCTCATGTGAAGGAGGGGATGCCGCCACTGACGGCCTGAATGCCCTGGAGCCGCCGAGAGGGGCAAGTTTGGCCTCACCGTGTGGAGCACAAGTGAGGTGGTCCTCCAATCATTTCTTGAACATGAAAAATAGATGATCATATGAATTTCAAAGAACTTGAATCATCATACCTCGTTCAAAATGACCAAAAATGATCATGTCAAAATTGAGAAGACAACAAAATCGAACCCATGATTCAAAGAATCTTGAGTTATATAAAGTTACTACTGCATGCAAGCAAATCTTTGTCTGCAGGCTAACAAAGCTACTGTCGAAGCTTGAAAAAAACGATTATCAATGAAATCTAACATATTTATTCCTCCCTATTCTCAACACAAATATCAAGATGAAAATTCATCATTAGCATGTATGACCTTTTAAAACTTAGCAAGGCACAAAGATATAAAACACAATCTTCGCACGAGATCTGTAAAATAACTACATGCACCGTAGAATAGTGTGGGTGGTTACGCAATTAGCGAGACACTCGATTTTACGGCGGGACATTCTCAAAATTAAGAGAGTCAACGACGCGGTGAACTTCTCTAGACAATACATCGTAGAATATTATAAGATGAGAGATTGAAATAAAGTGTAATCTCATCGAGTGTATCACATGGCAATAAAATTACATTCTTCAACTTAGGAGTTGGAAAAACATGATATTAGAGCAGTTGAATACCAAACAATTAGGGTGGTAAAAACCATACAATTAGTGCGGGTGGTCACCAATAATAATAAGATCGTTTGAGCTATGAAACGACTTGGAGAAAACTGAAAAATTAATCGAAAAACCATGTCTAAATAACTCAAAACCGAGTGAAATTTGGATTGGGAAAAGTTGACAGCAAAAACTGCAGGAAATATGCCGGAAAAATGATAAGAAATGACGAAAATATCACTGGAAACTCGTCGGAAATCGGCAACGCCGTTTTTCGGAAAACCAGCAGATGGAGGCCGAAGCTAGCTGGTATGGAGGCCAAAGCTGCAGGTCGGACATGTGACACTGGTAGGAACCGAGTGGTGGCGCCGGAAACGCCGGAAAGTGGCCTGAAGGTGTCCAAAACGCTGGAAAACGTTCCAGAAATGCCTGAACAGTAACCGGGTACGGCCAAGGGTAAAACGACGTCAATTTTTGATGTTCCGAGGTCCGTTTTCCAAATTATAAGGTCTAAATTCACAATTTAGTAGTATTGGGGTTCCATGTAACCTAAAGGCGGTCAATTTATAAACCACGTGAGTTGTAAACGTTGACCATTCATGCTAGGTTTAAGGCAAATAAAATTCTCACGAGTTCATCTTGTAAACAAGGAATACGAGATATTTTATTGAATATGCCAATCTTTAATTAACACAAACAAGCTTCCAATTTCAATAGACGATTTAAGCTAAAATCGAGTAAGAAACATGACAATGCCAACATCATACTTGAAAAATAGTAAACATAAAATATAGTCAAAATAGATTGACTAAGTAAAAATCCGTATCAACAAAATCTTGCATATCAGATCGGGGAGCCTTAGCTTAAGGCTAAAAAAGTTGCTTACTTGAGAATGGAAGAACGTTACGTTTCCATTTCAAATGTTTCCTCAATATAAATAGATACAGGTGCCAAAAAAATGACATGTGTTTCTTGGATGTGGAGCATGCATCAAGGTCAACTCCGGTAAAACCACGTCATAGACGTTTATGTAATCATTTTAAGTGTGTCCCATAGAATTTGAGAATTTTCTATCAGCAAATAGCGATGTTGGGGATTATTGTTTATATACGTGAGTTTAAGAAAACTCAAATATTCAAATAACAGTCGTGATGTCGACGCATCCATAAGAAACGAGGGTTGTATAAATTTCGAATAATCGAAACTATTCAAGTATGTAATCGGAATTAGAAGGGTTTTGATGTATATGGTCACAAAATAATCGATGCATATCGACGATTCTCATGATCACACCCAAAACAACGGTATGCTCAGACAACCACACGAAATCGATTTCTTCTCTTAAATAATAACGTGACTCTCTCAGGACCGTCACATGAAAAACGTCGACTAAGAGGGGGATCATATCCCTCTTTGGTCTTATCGGCGTTATAAGAAAGACAAAAAAATAGACATGACGAATGCTAATAACGCCCGATAATTTATATATATATATATGTTTAAAAGCATCAATTTTAAGAAAAACATACTTGTTAGTCTGCCAAATAGACAACATTAAAATGAGATAATCTTCAAATATCTTCATGTAGAAAAACTGCTTGATGAATTCATTTTTCATCTTCGTCTGATGACATAAAAATCTTTTGAAAATATGCTCGAAATCATGTGCAAATTGCAGAATTAACGTCCATCTATGTCGTATATGTCATCACCACAGTATGAGAAGTGACTATTTTTCCTATAAGAACACGTGAAATATAGTTAAAAACTAAGACGTGCATAGAAACAAATAAATAAATAGGAAAATGAAAAGGAAAAAGGAAAAAACAGAAGACAAAAAAGGTTGTTGGGCTCGGCAGGTCGGAACCCAAGGGAGTTGCTGGGTCGAATCTAAGACATAGCGACACGTGTTGGAGCAGCTGCAAATTCAGGTTGAGCATACGCGTGCAGGTCTGCCATGCTTTGTGTGTCCAGATCATTCGTCGGAGATATCGGCTCTAGGATGAACGTGTGCGAAGATGCATAAGAGACATCGGGATCTGGGCAGCGACAGCGCGAGGTCGAGGGAGGGCGATGATTTGGTGCTCTCAATTTGAAACTCCGGGTCATGGATTGACAACATAAGGCTGAGCTCGGGATGGATCTGGCGACAGAAGAGATCGCATATTCGCACGACACTGCTGGGTTTTCGTCGATTGAGGAGCTCACCAGGAAGTTGGTCGGAGAAGGAGACCGAGATCGGAGGAGATGACATTAGTGGTGCATATAACAAATTTCTAGGTGCCCTTAGAACATGCGAATTTGAGGTTTTTTTCTTAGTTTTTTCCGACTACAAGTTGTCGGTATGGATTATGGAGGTTAGTTTTCCGACGGTGTCAAAAATAAGAGGCTGCCAGAGGAAAACATGTCAAGGCTAGGGTTCTAAATTTCTGGTGGTGGTCTCGTCGCTCAGACACTTTAGAACAAAGTGCATGATAACGTGTTTGAAGATGAACGAAATAAGAATAATAACAACATAAAGAATATAACGTAACCCTTTATTGATTAATAATGAGGTCTATATATAGGCATTACATAACCATAATTTCGTAAGATTCAGAGTCATAATCTATTATAGAGATGCGAATTTATCTCTAATATGAAACCTAATAAGACTAAGACACACACAAGAGTAGAATAATAATTATTCAGGAACACGAGGCACATTTTACTTAGAGTAGAATTAAGAAGTCAGAGAATAATTTCATGATAAGAGTTGTCGTTTGATCTTCTACATACTTGGTATTGGGATTTAATTCTTAAACTAATAGGTTTTTAGCTTTATTCGTAACTAGCGCGTTGGACAGGATATGAGTTTTCGTAATAGGAATATGTGTACTCGGCCTCGAAAGGTTCAGCGGCATAAACATTTAACACACTCACTTCTCAATTCTCATCGACCAATCCTCTTCCCACTAAACTCGTAGCATGACGTATGCGTCTAACCACCAACTAGAGGTGGATTTTTGCATGTTTGTTTGAAGTCTTTGAACTAGTTTATGCTTTAGAATAATAATCTTCCAGTGACATGTATAAATAAAATAGATTCGGTTTTAAATATTTATTTACAAAATAATAAATATGAAAAGTTATCATGGGACTACGATTAATCAATGATAAGTGTACAAAAAGCAGAGAAGAAAGCAAAAATAAGGTTATGATACATCACATGTAAACGCTGCCGCGATGAATGAGATGTGGGTTTACCTCTCCGCGAACAACTAATGCTTTGTTCATGCAATCAATATGAGAAAACTCATTCAGAAAATAAAATCTTGTTCATTGATGACCTTGTATTCGTAATCTGATTGTTATTTTTGGTCAAATTAGGGACACAAGGTCATAAATCTTGTTATTAAGAGTTTGATTTCAATGTGAGTTTTTTTTTTTACATAATCATGCTTTTATTCTTCTTTTTTCTTGGGGGAGAAATTGCCTCACATGTTTGCAGTTACATTCAGACACTTCTCAAATGACCTCTGCAATGCATTAGTCAATGTCTTCCGGCACAACGTGCAATTCCTTTTACATCTTATGCAGCTTTGCATCTGGTTATGTTGTTTGCCTTCTTCCACTTTGATGTTTCATATTATTGCATTGTATTTCTTAAATTGACGTCCTTCATTTATAGAAGAAAATATTCATACTAATTTTATTGATAAAGTTAGTATAAGAAAATCAAAATCATAAATTCAATTTTTCGAGTATAACTGAAGGAACTGTGATGGAATCGAATTCGATCAAAGTTGTCATCTCGCCAAAAACTTTGAGGCAGAAGTTATTGAGTTTGTTGTGCCGCTTGACAAGACGTACTTCCCTTAACCGGACGATTTCCGACTTTCTAAATAAAGCACGGCCAATTGGTTTGCTCCACGTAGCTTCAAAATGCCACTTACTTTCCACGTGCCATTTGCTCAATGCGCAGCAGTCGGTATCGTGTCCAAAGAGGTGCCACGCGTACGGTTAAAACAGAGGCATTGGTCCTTTTATCAGAATAAACAAATATAAACCAACCTAATGCACGTGAACTGTATTCGTGTTCGCCTTTGGTAATAATTTTTCACTGGGAATTGGAAAAGATTTTTAAATTACCAGTGTTTACTGTGTTTTAGTAGCAAAATATAATTGTAATTTAAGATGAAACTTTACAAATAATGAGTAGCTTGTAAAAGAGATAAACTGACTCGACACTTCAAGTATGGCAACGTTTTCGAACCAATTTATGCGTTTTTTCGTCGAGCTATTTATTTATGTGTCGGGCTAGTTTTAAACTAATGTACAAAGCACAAACCCACAATAAACTGCTCTTTATTAAGTTCAACTCGTACTAGCGTTTATGCACGCGCTGTGCGCTTGCGAAAAAAACACGATTATATTATAAGTTTATAATTAGCTCCTATAATTAACATGATAATACAATCTTAAGATTAAAAAAACACATGATAATTCTTACTGACATGCAGGAGAGTAAAAATAAAATCCAAAAGATATCAAACTTTTTACTGCTCACAAATTGAAGTAAAATATCCCAAAAAAAAGAGGAAGCAGTTTCTATCAATCGGATTTCCATGTTCTAATATTTTCTTTTTTTTTCTTTTATATAGCCCATCAATATATCAATTTACTATCTTATCCTTTGAATATTAGATGATTGATTTTCAAAGTTATATAAGGAAAGGTTATTGTAGGAATTTGGTGAATGGCAGTTACATAAACATTGTTTACTTAATTAATACCGATATGTGTACGTATATTAGTTTGTTCATATGCCTCTATAATTTATATCATATTAATATATTTTATTTACGGGTACACTAGATAATCTAATATACCGTAAGTGAATACTTAATTAGAGAATTTGAGGTCATTTCTCTCAGTCTCATCCCACATTATTTGTCAAACCAAGGTCCTATTATATGGCATCGTTAGATAAAACATAAACTAAAAGTTTACCGACTTATTGGAATTTTAAATATTTTAAATTATTGTATAAATATATGAAGGGCGGTTGTATTTCTCCAAACCACATTTCCCTACCAAAACCTGAAAATCACACAAACCAAAACCATCCCACCCAGAAAAAGACCCACTTCAAAAACAAAACACAGACAAAACCCTCTCTTCTACTTTGTGTGGTCTTCACATAGTTCATATCTTGAAGCCTCTTCAAGCCCTGAAGCTAAGATTAGACCCGAGTTTCAAAACAGCTCAGCTTAGTAGCTTTTTATGGTGTCTGTAAACCCAAACCCACCACCTCAGGGCTTCTACTTATTCGATCCCACCAACATGGGCCTCCCGGGGATCAACTCCATGCCTCCGCCTTCCACGGCCAGCACCACCACGTCGGCCGCGGCCCAGAACGCCGAGGATCAGAGCAAGAGGATCAGGAAGCCGTATACGATTACCAAGTCCAGGGAGAGCTGGAGTGACCAGGAGCATGAAAAGTTTCTAGAAGCTCTCCAGCTGTGAGTTCTTCAAGTTTTTATTGTTGGGGTTTTATATTCTGTATCTGGGAATTGAGGGTCTGCTTGATTTGGGTGAATTGATATGAGAAAGTTTCAATCTTTAGTTAAGAAATTGAAAAGCTCCGTTTTTTTTCTTTCATTTCATGTAATTTAAACAGATAATTAGAGTTCATTTGAGTTTGGGAGATTTATGAGATGTGTTAATTAATAATTTAGAGGTTTTCTGGAGCTGAAAGGGTGATTTTTTTTTTCGGGTTTGGATAGAGAGCTTTTTAGTTACTAGTTGGGGAAAGTGAGACATTGTGATGTTGGTTTATATGTGTGAAAGAATTGTATTTTGGTGTGAGTGTGTGTGTGTGTGTTTTTGATGAGCTACTGTGGCTGTAAGCTTTGTGGATTACGACTTATTGGAGTAAACTGTTTATTTGTTTACACAGATTCGACCGTGACTGGAAGAAAATTGAAGCTTTTGTTGGCTCAAAAACGGTTATCCAGGTGAGTAGTAATCATAGTCAGACTTATCTATGAATGAAAGATTTCCAAGCTTAAAATGGTTATTTGAAGCATGAAGTTAAAAGGTTTACATGTCTGTTATAAGAGCAAAGTTTGGTGGTTTTGTTAGGTTTGTGCCATTATCTTTGTTCTGTTATGTCTTGTTGTTTGTTCAAGTTTATAGTAAACTACCTATATGCTCCACAGACAAAAAAAAAAGTTGCTTATACTTGTCGGTGTCAAAGGGACTCAAAATTATTGCAGGGTTCTGCAAGGTTGGCTTGTAAAATTTCATGCTAGCATCTTTAGTAGCAGCAGAAACTGAGTGTCCAATATGTATGAACTCACGATTACAATCCTGTGGTCGGTGGACTGTTGGTGCTAGCAGACTACATAATAAATAACACATTTTATTGGATACGTTACATTAGATTACTTTTCTTTTATAAAATCTTGCAATTTTGAATTGTACCAACATGTTTTCCATAGGTTCTATAATTTTGATATAGGCTCCTTATCTTTTGAGAAAATTTGGATGGTTAATAGTTAAAGTTTTAGTCGAGTCAGTTTAGGCATGTTAATGCATTCAATATAAAGAAAAGATTAATGAGGAAACATATGGTTAGAACATCTTCACTCATTTCTTATCAGTAAACTTCATTTGTCTGTGAATTCCATGTGTCTTCATTGTACTAAAGCTAAGTGTAATTCTTGTCAGATACGTAGCCATGCACAAAAGTACTTTTTGAAGGTTCAGAAAAAAGGGACAAGCGAGCATGTACCTCCTCCTAGGCCAAAGAGGAAAGCAACTCATCCATACCCACAAAAGGCTCCTAAGACTGGTCAGCAACTAGGCATAGTCAACCCTTGTTTTGTTTTCGCAATTCTACTTTTGCTTTTAAGTTTAATGCTTATAAGTCAATTTCTGGCAGCTCCAGTAGTATCTCAAGTTGTTGGGCCATTTGAATCCTCAACTGGAGTGCTTGAACATGGATATACTTACCAGCCAGATTCATCATTTGTGCATGGCACTCCAGTTACTAGTGCAACTTTATCTTCCTGGAGTCATAGTTACGTGCCTCCAGTCAATGCATCGCCAGTATCCAAAGGTTTTAAATTTTTCCACCTTTCTTGGTTTTGACTTTCTATTTTATTGTTCATGATAAGAATATCCATAATAGCTTATGTTAAATTAAAATCTTGAATTATTTTGTTATTTCTTAGATGATGGAAATGTAGCTGGTTCAACAGATGCACAAAACTCTTGCTACAGTAGTAGTAACGAAAGCAAGCCTACAGCTTGGCTAATGGGTGAGACATTTGGTAGAGCGTGTCATCACCAGCCACAGAGAGGTTAAAAATTCTATCTTTTTTAAAAATCTTTTTGTTGTTCCATGGTATGCCTCAAGTAATCCATATTGATTGTTAAATGTAATAGCTACATAAGGAGGTCATTTGGAGTACAGAATTTCTGTTCTGCATTCAAACTTGACCAACCAAATACTGTTGTACACTATTTTTTTATTATTTCTAGTGGCATGTCATCACCAACCACGAAGAGGTTTTCTTTTTTCTCTATCTGTATTTTTTGTTGCATGGTATGCGTCAAGTAATCCTTATCAGTTGTTAAACATAGTAGCTACATAATGAGGTCATCTGGAGTGCAAAATTTGTGTTCTGCATTCTTCCATGACTGACCATTACTGTTTCACACTTTTTTTTTTAATTATTCCAGTTCTTTACCCATAACTGCAGAAATGATCTATGTTTTATCACTGTAAATCTGATGCCATGCATTCGTTTATCTCTGTATTAAGAGTTCAATATGCTGCTTGCGCAACTCCCAAACAGACAGATTATTTCTCTAGTACTGAACTGATATCATAGTTCATTACAGTTATTGCAGTTCTTTTAATATTAAATGTACTTATTGTATGTGCAGTTTTACCGGATTTCGCTCAGGTGTATAAATTCATCGGCAGTGTGTTTGACCCCGAGTCAACTAGTCATGTGGAGAGACTGAAACAAATGGACCCTATAAATTTGGAAACAGTATGTTATATTTAATCTTGCATAAATTTGTTATTTTTTTATTTTTTTAATTTGCCATTCAAGTTTAAGAGCTAACACTCAAAGATAGTCATGTCTGGTCTTTCTCTAACTGCTTAGGAGCTGCTCATTCACTCAATCTCCCCCTATTTGACTCTTTGCAGGCACTTTTGTTGATGCGAAATCTATCCATTAATTTAAGAAGTCCCGAGTTTGAGGAACATGTAAGTACTTTACTTCTTAGTGACAGTATCTCTTTCTTGACAGCTGTGAATGTTGGTTTTTTAAGTGACATTGTAAACATTTCACTTGTTTGTCTTCTTTGGTTTATAAACTGCACAATGAGTGAGGCTGCACAATTTTCTTACCTACATTGCAGTGTAGGTAAGAATTAAAAATTGCCTTGCACAATAACTTAGCTTACAGATAGGTTAAGCTTGTGCAAACCCTATGTGGCGAGTCAATGATAGTTTTCATGAGGAACAGATCTGAGAGCACAGACACTGCCCATATCTTCTGCATCTATCATATCACAGATGTTTATTATTCAGCTTTTATACAAGAATGCAGTTCGCACATGATGGTTGTTCACAAATTAATAATCGCCTATAGTTTTCCTCTTTATATGAACTGAGTGGATGCCATACAATTCAATATAATATGTAAAACGATCATTACAACTATTTTGGTTTAGATTGACAACTTTAGAACCCATACGAAACATGCTTTTCTTTCAAGATGTACAAAGTGATTTAATATTGGCTTCTCTTTTCTAGTTTCTTTGTATCATAACTAAATTTTGTTGTATGACCACTATGACCAGACCTAACAGTCCTGTTGATCTTTACACAGAGAAGGTTGCTTTTATCATATGACGCGGACTCTGAGACAGCTAAAACTGCTAACAATTGCAACTTCTCTTGCCATGGTAAATCGGAGAATGCCATCCTATCTATGTAGAAATTAGAAGGTAAATGAAGCTTCCAACTCCTTAATATATGCACACTTCTTTTTATCCCATTTTCACTCTAAATTGTAAATTCCAGTTGAATGGCGTGGAATGATGGCATTCACTAACAATTACATCCCGGAGTCTTTGTAAATATGCGGAGTATGCAGCACCGTCCAGGGTAGAGATCAAGTACTGTGCAGCTTGTCGAAGAATCAATAACAGTTTTATTTGTATACCGTACTTTAACCAGTCATCAAGTGAAGGATGATTGTCAATTTAGTGGTTCACCTCGGCTGTCTTGTAGAGTTCCTGAGTTATATGATATTGTATTTTATGTCTGGCTGTCTGCTGTATAAGGTTGTTTAGACCTGTTTCTTGTTATGACATGCTAGTGAATAAGTAGAGGAGTTGATGATAATGAATCCAACTCCAGCTGATACTACATTTGTGGTAGCTCTCAACATAGTCTAGGAGTTCCGTCTGTAATGATTTCCAGGTCGATAAGAAGTATCACTATGAGGGAAATCCCATACTTCAGTGTTTGGGTACATACTAGTTTCACAGTCGTGGTTTGTAAGAATATAGAGATTGCTGTGTTTCAATGTTATTTAATCGTGTTGAAAGTTGATTTATTAATGAACTGAATTTACTTCTTTACCTTGCTGAGTTCTATATCCGTAACGTTCAACTTGTGCAAGAGTAAAACGTGTGAAATTTTTTGGCTGACTTGAGATAAACACCCTTCTTCTATATCCGTAACGTTCGACTTGTGCAAGAGTAAAACGTATGAAATTTTTTGGCTGACTTGAGATAAACACCCTTCTTTCAGTTATTGTGTGGAAGGCTTGCTCTCTAATCAGCTCTAAACGAACACCCGTTTGTACTCGCGATTTATCTAAGCAGCATGGGAGTCCCAATTCATGCATGTGGATGGAATGATGAATCATTGCTAACGAAATGAAAAAATTTGATGAATGGAAACTGCCAAGTTGTTTCCAGTCTCCACCTGACTAAAAAAAAAGCTTCAGTTTCCCTTTCATGAATGTTGCATGGCATCCAATGAAGTAAGAGCAAAATGAACCCAATAACATGGTCAATGGCAAAAAAATCCATGACTTACAGTAGTCTCCATATAACCAATATGAAAGAAGCAACATTAAACGCATTGCCATTTGTTTAATTGCATATCTGAGCAAGGGACTGTCAATACACTGATATACACAAAGCACAAAGTAACTACCTATACCCAAAACCCATGCCCAGTTCATGTCCGTACATCCCTTGACTGTTATGCCCGCCACCGGAAGCAAATGGGTGAATTTGTTTCGGGTTTGACCTCAATTCCATCTCATGGAGCCTTTGCAATGCCGCCGGATGGTTGCTTCCACCAGCAACATCAGGAGCTGAAATTTTAAGAACGTAATTTCATGTGCAATTTCTGACATAATAAGGTTATAGACTGAAACTGAACCTAGGCAATAAAAAAAAGGTAAGTGGTTTTACCTGGTGCTGGCATGCCATGACCACCTAAGTTGACTGGCCGAGGACCAAATGGATACCCTGCCATTGGGTTCAGTTCTTCCATAAAGCTAGAAACCTGACTGTTAGGATGAGCAGGCAAAGGTGGGACCCTGTTAGGATGAGGAGGCATGGCTGGACCACTCGATAATCCTTGTAGCAAGTGAGGCAGAGGAAAACTGCCTGCCGTATGCATCTGTTGCAACATAGGGTGATGATGAGCATCAAACCCAGATTGTCCAGCGTTCGCATGATGGAAAGGTGGACGGAGCATATTCCCAGGAAACTGATGACTTTGTGGAGGATCGTTTCGAATCATACCCTCTGGTGTCATAAAATTCATCTGAGAGTTGGCATTGCCAGGATGAGAATCTGATGGATGAAATAAAGTTCCCCTATGATTCATCTGATGATGATGGATATTTTGTGAAGAAGGCTGGACATTAAGGTTCTGATAAGGAATATCAGGCTGTCTCATATCATAAGGCCCACGAAGAAAAGGTGGACCTTCTTGGTTCCCCATGATAGACCTTTCATCCTTGAAGGCAGAGTTCAAAGCTGCCAATTTTTCAACAATGTCAACTTCTGAGTTCCGGGAGGAGAGTTCTTTGCTTTTCACTAGATTCCCAGTAGACATAAAATTATGGACATTGAGAGGTTCACTGACTACAAGTAAGCTATCCTCCTCAGGAAGTCGAATATCAGCAGGCCCATCGATGCTTATCTTAGACACCGAGTCAGTTCTAACCTGTAATGAATCTAGGTCAATTTGAGGATTATCAAAACGGACAAACTGCTCATCAATCTTATCTGATCTGGTTTGCTTCCTTCTATTCGCTGCCATGTCACTGTTATCATGAGTACTTGTGTTCGGTCCAATATCAAATGCAGAAGGAACATAACTATTTTCTGTAACCGGGAAAGGCAACCCATGAGACTCTGGAGCTTCTACTCTTGCAGACCCAACAAGGCCTCTTTTACTAGAAACTGGTGCTCCAACTGATTGTAACTCCTTCATAAAAGCAGTTCCAAATAGTGTTTCAAGTGTCAGACTCTTCCCTGGATCAGAAACATTATCAGCATTTTTCTCTTTTGAAGTATGACGTGCAGTGCCAATAGTCGTCCCATCGAAGTTGTGAATTTGTTCTGACGATGCTGTTTCTTGATTCGAAGATGGCTCAACATCTTTTAAGCCTGTTCCCTTCTGTAATAGTGAGAGTAGGTGCAGGGATGCATGATCATCTACTTTGGCTTTTGGCTGCACAGCCTTTCTATCAGGTACAACTGACTTTTGAACAGGGGGATGCAAGGTTGGACCACTTTCACCAATTTCAGACAAAATGGACTGCTCAAGGTCTTCACATGTAAGGAATGCTGATGCTGCCTCCGGTTTAGTACTTTTGTGCAAACGCTGAGTGTCAGCAACTGGAGGAGGTACTATCTTTGATGTCAGCGGCCTCTCTGCAGGTTCAGAGTTTTGCGCAGGAAAATTAAGAAAACTGTGATCATGTAACTTCCCATCAGAAATATGAGGTCCAGCCTTTTCACTACCAACGATCAAGGAAAGCAAGTCATTTGGCCTTCCAGATAAGATTTCATCAGCAGGTTTCTTGTCTGCAGTATAACAGAACTGCCTAAATTAAAATACAGATCATTTCCATTTCAGGTGTAATTGACAACAAATGGAAGCACACTAAAAGAGCTTTAAACTCCAAAGCATAATGGCAACAGACCTTCTTCATGAAACCATTGAGCAAACTTTGAAGAGTTGGCAATGTGGGGGCCCACTGCCTCGACTACTTTGCTATTATGAGGCTGCAGAAGCACAAAGGATGCAAATGAGATCACTGTTTCAAGCTAATTTGTTTCAAAATCAAATGAGTAAAGTTCCTGGGACCTAAACATAAGATGGAATTTGACTATGAAAACTAGATTCTGATAAAACCTAATGCCAATGAGCTCTATCAAATGCAGATCTTAGTATTATGACTACAAATTATATGATGCAAGAATTCCTATTTTAATTTTACATGTTAAACAGCAGATTGAGAGTCTGGGCAGTTGACATTCATCCTAAGTAATGCAATTATTTATAAACTCTATAAGAGGAAAAAAGAAGAGAGGGACACATTTGAGTACCTCAGTGATATTAGAGGAGCCAACACCATTTAATGGTACTGCACTGCTAAAAAGTTTTTCTAGTATTGAAGTAGAACCAGTCACTTTTTCAGCATCGATCTCAATCACTTCACTATTTCTGGAAGCTTCTAGTCCTTGTGGTGTATTCGCTTTATTATACATTTGATTGTCCGAGCCAATTATCTTATTATAAGCACCTTGAGGTGGTACGAAATTTGGACTCTTTCCGGTCATACTATCAAATGAAGCATGAGTACTTCTGCTTGCAAGATGCTGCATGCCTAAAACCATTTGCTCAACCGGTTTTTTTTCCACTCGATTATCAGAAGTACCATTTACAATACGGTTACCTTTGCCATGTAGAATGTTATCCTCAAGTCCAGAATTTCCAACCTATCAGAATTCAGAAAGAAGCATCAACAGATTGTATTAATGATCAAACACAAATAGGGTACGAATTAGGAAACCATGATATGAGCTTGGTTTGCTAGATCGCATTCTAGCAGAACTATATATTGCTTGGTGCAATTACCAGCAATATTTACAAAATTGAAAGACAGATACAATTTCCACTATTAACTCAGTACTAGATACACGTGCTTATAAGTTTCTTCAGATTATTATCTTTTGACAATTATTAGCAAAATTGTAATCATTCAATTCAATGCAAAGCATAACATATGCAACACATTAAGAATGGAAAAGACAATAATCTTGGAAACACTGTCATCATGAGTTAAAAGAAAGTACAAATTGGTTACCTCCACTTGATGGGGATGGTTCAAGGATTTTGTTCCCAGATTTCTTTCCAAAATTGTGCTAGTGAAACCAGGGGGCACAAGAGGTCTCGAAGACGGAGCTTGCAAAGGTAACGTAGACTTTTCCCCATCATTCATTGACGTTGGTGGTACTCGAGGCTCAGTTGTTTCATTGCTTCTTGGCAGAAGTCTCTTCTCTTTAGAATCATCATCCAACAGAGTAGAAAAATCAAAGCCACTTGTATTTGCCTCTGGCTTCAGCTTCTGCTTTTCTTGGAATGCTTTATGTTGCTCTTTCCTCATTTGTTCAAACAAATCTGGGAGAAAAGCCATCAAATTTCAAACTTGCATACAACTGCCAGCAAAAAAAATACTGAAAAGCTAGAGAGATACATAAGATCAAAGTAGCAGAAAATGCTGCAATCACTTCTACCAAAACCACCCCAAAGATAAGAATAAGTACCTCTTCTCTTCCTTTCCTCTTCTGCTCTATCCTCACTTGTATGCTCAGAGGAACCAAACGTTTCATCATTAAGTGAGTCGGTAATCTCTTTTCGTGTGAGAGGTGCTGCCTGCAAATTATAGAAAAGGGTAAAAGAAATAGTTGAGACCCTTATCTCTGCACAATACTATTTTCAGAGACACAGGAAATTATTCTGTAGCACGTTAAACTGGTGGATATTAAGTTCAATATTGCTGGCATCATGCTTTTGGGAATTTTTTGAAATAGACAGTAGGCCCAGCAATAAGTCAAAAGCTTACTTTATAAGGGCGGGGAGGCTGATATGGTTCACTGGTCCTATTTAGCTGATAGGTGTCACTTGGTCGAACTTTGTTTCCTGCTATCCCTCCGGCTAACCCTGCTGGCCTTGGAAAGGAACCACTTCCGAGAAGCCCGTCATGCTCATGGACCTGCCAGGGCCGCCGAGGCGGGTTGCCATAGTGCCTTCCAGGATCTGTCATTCAACAGATGGGTAAATAAAAAATTCAAATATCTACTTTTGTGGGAAAAGCAGCTGAGCAGGATCTCAACGAGAAAAGAAAACAGAATATGAATTGCCACAGAAATGAGCCCGACTCTGAATGAGGTCAAAGCATTTTTCAGTCAAGAAATTTACTTCTTGATTGATTCAAGACAGGAAATGAAAATGAAGAAGAGCTTTAACAGTTAATGGACGCCAAAGGACTAATCCTCTGATTTCCTGACTTTACTTATCAATATGTCTAATCAATATGCCTGACAACTAATGCTTTGATTTCCTCACCATAATTATCAGCTTGCCCCCGAAATCTGTCTCAAGACTCTACTCCAAGAGATCAACAATAAAGACATAATGTGATACTTAATCACTTCCCTTGCGGTCTCAGTTAAATAGTTACTTACTCATAAAGGAATTTATAATGTTAGCTTGACTGGATAAGTATTCTTCTACTCTTACAAACATAAATAAATCACCTAGTTGGTACTTCAGAAGTTCCTATAGAGACACCAGTCGACCACTGGTGAAACTATTCTCTGAAACACATATATCCATATATGTTTGAAGGAAAATATAGAAGACATATACGTAGAAATTTAATGTGGAAGTATCAAATAACACCATATACGTAGATATTTAATGTGGAAGTATCAAATAACGATGATTAACCCACCAGAGTCTTTGTCAGATTGCGTGTCACTATCCTTATCACTGCGTCCCGAAGAACGACTTTCCCACCTTCCATGAAGTGGCCGCGAATAACCAGCAGCATCACCCTTAGTAGGAGGAGATGAGCCATAATCATTTCGCCTGAAACTATTTGCTGAAAAAACAATAGATGTCCCTTGCCTATCTTTGAAAGCATCCTCGAATTCACTGATATGAGAAAGGGAATAAACGGAAACAAAAAACAAACACTATGAGCAACAGTTAACACATGATTAAAAGCAATATCAATCACTAAATCAGAGCAAGATAAAAGAAATCAGCAAAATAAGTATAAATATTCCCCAATTTATGAAATGCAGACTACAAATACAGGTGAACTACTTGAAAAAGAATATTCACCTCAGGAACGACTGGTCGAGCCCATCTGGTAACTTCTTGCAGGATTCCAACCCACTCAACGACAGCAGAAACTCCCTCGTATACGATATTTTCAACTTCCTACATCATATGAAATACGTTTATTATGTCACCATCCACAATGTAAATGATATACACATAACTATTACCCTAGCAATCACACAAACCGAAAATGCAAACGAAAAATGCATTACTTATGAACTTCATGGTTCGCTTCGACAGGCTGATCCGGCAACTCTTGGTCCTCGTTCTCTAAGCTCATCCTGCTACTTCTCCAAGCAGTACACCCCAAACTACAAACTACAACCTAATCAACCTTGTGCACTGAAACTCACTGCTCCAAGCTCAAACCACAAGCCCCTCAATCAACCCAATTCGATTTCCAACTTCCACAAAATAAAGCTTCAATCTTTAACACTAATTCCTACACTATCTCCCAAACCCAGAAAACCCAAAAGCTTCAACTCAAGCAATTACAACATCCCCAATCAAATTCCCTCAACTCCTAATCAACCCAAATCATTGAAAACACTCTAATCAACTGGCTCCTAGATCCTCATTCATTCTACCGATCCAAAACACTAACAGATACAAACAAAAAGAAACTATCCTCTGCAGAAACCAAGCTAGAATCTCACGTATGTTTCAAAAATAATCGCTAGAAAACAAAGAATCCTCGTATCTTTGTAGTAAAAAAATGTTCAAGATCTTTAGGGGTTTTGGTATTGATGAACAGCCGGGATTGGAATGAGACAAGGTACAGGAAGATGGGTTTCGGTGAGAGATTAGGGTTTTGGATGGAATTGCATAGTATTCGATCGGAGCGATGGAGTTGTTATTTTAGAGAGAGAGAGAGTTTTGAGAGAGAGAGAGGGGTTTGAGAAGGGTGGTGATGGTCTGGGTTAGCCTGAAATGACCTTCTTCACCTTTTTCAACAGCGCAAAGGGAGAAAAACAAATTTTTTGAAGGGGGATCTCACGCGCTTGTGTTGTTTTGTGAACTGCACGCTCGGCTATTGGAGTCCTTTTGTGTTTGAAATTTTTGATTATATACTGAATTGTGACATGTAATGAAAGGCATGAGTTACTGATGAGTGATTATGAGGTAAGTGCTGGTTCAATCCCATACATATACAACGAAAGTTGTCTTGATTACTAGGGAGCAAATTTGTGGCTCCCTTTTGGTATACTCACCACATACCCACTTCTATGAAGATGCCACATGAGTTTTTCTTTTCATATTGGGGAAGTTCTGAATATTATTCAAGATCTACTAGTTAAAGATTCTTGTAATGTTTTTAGTGCTAATCGGAGTTTAGGTGCTATGCCCCCTCTGGTTTTGCATAACAGTATGATTAATAATAATGAGAGCAGGGGTAGCCTCAATTAGGGGTTGGTCTTCTACCCTATTTTTTTTTTTTTTTAAAACTAGGGTTAACAGTTAACTATCGTGGGTTCTATTCTCACCTCTAAAATTATTGTATATACCTTCACAATTTCTTTATTTCTATTTGACTTTTTCAACTCATATAAAAAGACCGATAAACACGAACAAATAAACATAGAAAAAAAAATATTGTTTTATCTCTTTCTTTGTATGTACAACTATCAATCTTTGATCTATGATTAACAAAAATTTAAACTCGTTAATCAAACTGAGCTACGAAATTCAACTTGATATATATTCAATGGTTTCTACTGTACCTAAGAATAATAATATTGCTCCAGGAGCCAAGTCATACTTCTCTCCAGTAATGGAATAGTTGCGCCTCTCCCATATTTGGGTGTTTTTGGGACTCACCAAAAGTTTTAGCACAATATCACCCAAAATCATGGAAGCCACACGAACAAAGTAATACAATTATACAAAGCCTCTCTCAGTATGAACTGATTTGAACCATCCCCAGCATATCCCTTTAATCAATCATTAAAAATAATCTTTAGTGGGCGGTAATTGAGCCTTGCCATTGTCGTGTTTAGTAAAACGACCACTTATAAATTATAATAGAGATATAGCTGGAGGGGCGAGGGGTAATTGAGTAAGGAAAAAGAGGTGTACTTAGAGTTTTGTGGAGTTAAAAAATAATAAGGAGATGTAATAAGTAATTGAGATACACATAGAAATTTTAGAGGTGCAAATAGAATCTCTCTTAACTATTTTATATTTTGCTTTTGCAGTTTTCTTATTTCCTAAAAATATTGATTAAACAAGCAACTCAATAAAAAAAAAGTAGTGTTGTAATATCAAAATTAATCCCTAGCCAAGACTCCTTAAATACTCATGTTGTGGATACAGTATACCAAATAAAACCCATAGTTTAGTCTGAATTTGGTTCAATAATCAGTTAGCACTATATGCTTTTATTTTGTTGCTGCAATCGTATACAACAAATACATAATCAAATGATCATGATTTCATCTCTTTCATTAGGTCACTAGGATCGTTCGTGAGAATTAACTCAAAACCAACGTCACTGCGAAACCAAAATAGTGTGAAACTACCAATTATATCCTATCTCAAATCACAAAATGTACATACTTTTGATACTCTTCACATTATGGAACAAGCATTTGGATTCTCATCACTAAACATCATAAGTAATTGTTCACTTTCTTTACAGCAATCAAGAATTAGTGGATGACTAATAAATGATCTTGATAAGTTTCCTTCATCAGACGCATCTTTTAAGTCTTATTCTTTGTCATCAATTATTTCTACTTTCTTCCTAGTTTTTTTTCTCAGTTTATTCAAAACCTTTTCCGGGTCGATCTTTCCCGTTACCATAACCTTGTGTTTGTTCATGTCTGTTGCAATCCTCTCCACCCCTAAAGAACCCAAAGAGGAAATAGCAAAATAAGAGCAAACTAACGATGACTTGATGAGTTAGGGTTTGATTGAAAAGAGAGAGAGAGAGAGAGAGAGAGAGAGGTGCAAAACGAATATCAGGTACCTTTGATCTTCAATAGGGTTTTGACAACTATTCTTTCACATGCATTGCAGTGCATTGGGATTTTGAATTCTGCAACGACATGCTACATGGTAGATAAGCCAAACTGTAAATTATGTGATTCTAATTCACCATTATAATTACCAATGGAGTAGGAATCTTACTTTAATTTCTTGCTCATTTTTCTTCTTCCCCATTTAAACCGTTAATGAGATTGATTGTTCATGCGAGGTGAAAAGGGTTTGAAAATGCATGTACATGCATGCCTTGAAAAGGTAGTTTCAGAATGAGTTTGGTTATAGCAATTACTAAATGGACGTCCTTTGTTGTCGGAAAACTAGAAGTTTGCTAAAATTGCGCTAATTAAACATTCTTGAAATCTAATATAAAGTGCCACTTGTGTTCTATATGACTAGTTTTTCTGCACACGCTATGCTCGTGCAAAACGGCAGCATTTGCGTTTTTTTTGTTTGTAAGATAACACTCGTGCGGTAAAGCTTCCACTAATAATTTGATATTAGCTCTCAAAGAAAATTAATCAAATGCTAAGCATTAGTAGGAGATATGGTGGACTGAATCTTACCTGTTTTCGCAATTTCACATACTATATCACGGTAATTCTTCCCATTTTCATCAAGAAATCAATCTTTGTTCACGCCCACGATCATCATACTCCCATCATTTTATTGGCAGCATGTCATATGCACTTACAACCCACAAATGCTACTGATTGCTATTTGAACGATTAGACTAAGTTTCATAAACAACCAAAGTAATAATAGAAATCAATTAAACAATACTCCAAAAAGAAAGAAAGCCAAATTTAGTGCTTGAAAGTAGAAGTAAAAGAAAATATATAACATACAGTACATGGAATTTAAGAGCATTCACGTTATTAATAAATTTCTCATAAGGATTTCATACCCGAATTCATTTTTCCTTTTTGTAGCTCTTTCTATTGTTAACTCTGTGGGTTGCTTTCTTCTCTTGTGAAATCTTCTCCACCTGCTCCAAACCTCCCAGTGTCAAATCTCTTTTAAAAGTTTATTTTTAAAAAAAGTTTATTTGGAACAACTATCTCATCTTCAGGGAATTTCTTTTTTATTTTATTACTTTTTTTCTTTTTACGATATTACTCATACAACATGATTAATATTATATTAAAAAGAATAAATTATAAAAATGTATCATCTCCAAACTTATATTAGAAAAAAGTCACTACTTATGAATTAATTATAAAAAAATCATCACATTTAAGTGAAAATTAGAAAAAAGTCACTTTAAAAATTATTTTCTAGACTGTTTTGCCATTTCTCAGTATTTTTTTATTTTTTATTTTTAATTCTTTTTTCTAATTTCGGCCATAACTTTCCCGTCTGGCGATAGATTTTGGCGAAATCGGTACCGTTAGAAATATCTCGCTCCTCTCTTTCATTTGATAAACTACCCACTCTGAATCGACCAACCGTACAAGGCGCAATAACCATCGCAAAAGGTTGCCGTCATCGATGGCGGTGCTCCAAGCAATTTCGGCGAAACCGAAGCTCAAGGTTTCCTAATTCTAACTATTCTCTTCATTCTGAGCATGCTTATACCAATCTCATTTGAATTTTAATAAAATTTCGCATATTTCCACATTTCCTATTGGCATGTCACACATACTGTCACAACCACTGTTAGAAACAATGTCACACTACCTCTCACACTAATTGTCACACATATTGTCACAACCGCTATCACACCCACTGTCACAGAAGCTGTCACACTATATATTCACTAACTGTCACACCAACTGTCACAACCTCTATCACATTACCTGTCACAACTACTATCACACTACCTATTACACTAACTGTCACACCTACTGTCACAACCACTGTCACACACATTGCCACTGTCACAACCTCTCTCACACTACCTATCACAACCCTTGTCACGCTACCTGTCACGACCTCCGTCACAACTTCTATCACACTACCTGTCACACTAAGTATCACACCCACTGTCACACTACCTGTCACAACCCCTGTCACACTATTTTTTTAAGAAGAAGAAGAAGAAGACTATAAATAACGAACCTTTTGTTTATTGCTATGTGATCTTGAACTAATATGATCCACATATCGACACTTATGTTGTCTTACAAAACACCACCAGTCACACTGCTTGTCACACTACTTATCACACTAGCTATCACACTACCTGTTACACTGCCTATCACATTAGCTATCATAGTACCTGTCACAATACCTGCCACACTACCTGTCACAACACAAAGTTAGTGTGACTGATAATGTGGCTGGTAGTGTGACTAGTAATGTGACAGATAGATGAGTCAGCTACATTTCCAGTCATAAAATCATTTACTCAAATCGATGAAATCAAAAACTAGCATTCAAAACTGGGCACCCAAAATCTGCTTTGGCCACCCATGTCATCTTCTCCAATCGCCGACTTCATGTTAGTTTCCCATATGTCTTCCTTCTGCCATATCTCTAGCAACTACAACATTGCCTTACGACATCATGTTTGACCTGAGTAACTGCAATAGTCTCGATATGCACTTGTAATTCATGTGGCTTTTTCAAACCTCACCTACTTCATCTCCACGATTTAGCTTCCTTTGGGTCATTCTCTACTTCACCATATGACCACCTAATCTACGGCTCCACAGCAGCAAGACCTCGATCATTAATCCCCAAGATCCGCTTCTTTAGATCTGGTGATAAGGAAGAGGTTGGCCCCGAGGTCGATCCTAAAGAGGGCGAAGAGAGAGAGAGAGAGTGAAGCTGGCTGAGTCGAGGTGGAGAGCTCGGCAGCGAAGCAAGTGGAACCGGAGTCGTCGGAGTTGGTTATGCAGGTGGAGATTGGGGTCAACCCTGGAGAGAGAGAGAGAGAGAGAGAGAGAGAGAGAGAGAGAGAGAGAGAGAGAGAGAGAGAGAGAGAGAGAGAGAGAGAGAGAGAGTCAAATTTGATCGGGGGCTTGCGCCTCATGCTCCAACTTCGCGCAATTCCCAAATTGCTGACGATGGTTTGAAGTTTTCTTTAATTTAGGATTAATGACACATGTTGTAAAAATTTACAAAATTATGGGTAACGTTTTAAGAACCTGACATTTTTATAATTTTGAAAATTTTAAGCGACTTTTTTTTATAATTTAAGGTGTCAAATTTAATTTTTTTTATAGAAGCCATATTAAAAAATGGGTTATTGACTTAATTAATACCGATGGAATGTCCTTTTTACCACAGCATACATTTCTCAGTTAAGCACATTATATTCTAGGATTTCTAGCATCACCTTTCTTCGCAAAACGGACCACACCTTATCCCATTTCATTCACAAAACACCACACCTACCAAATCACCCCCACTCTTCTCCAATATTACAAACAAAACCACACCACCCAACCTGTACCATTTCTGTAAATAATTCCAACTCAAAGCCTCATTCCACTCACCCCATCAAAAACCTTACCTCACTGAGCTCAAAACCACACTACTCATCAGAAACAGAGACACCAAAATCCCCAAATGGCTTGCCCTTCAATCCTACGCTCCTCTACGTCGTCGTTTCACGGCCAGTTCCCAATTGCCGCATCGCCGCCGCGGCTGTCGTTTACAAACCCTAGAAATGTGAGCGTGGTGAAGGCCGCGGAGGTTGTGCTGGTGGAGAAGTCCGAGTCCGAGAAGGTCAGTCGCCTCAAGACGGCTTACCTCGAGAGAATCATCCCCAAGCTCAAAGAAGAGTTTTCGTATCAAAACATCCATGAGGTGATTAAAGCTTCCACCTTTTTGCATTTCAGTTTAATTTTCGATATAAAGTTCTGATTTTTCTGTATAATTAGGGTCTAATTAAGGTTTTAGTGAGTCTGGGGTTTAGAAAGTAAGTAACTGTTTGGTTATGTCATGAATTGTTGACAATGTGGTTCGGTTTTTGTTAAAATTGGTGATGGTGTTTTGTTTGAGCCTTGTTTGTATTATTGGGTTGTGAAGTTGAGTGGTTTGATGAGGTGTTGTTATGTTGGTGATTTGTGCAATGGTGGGGACTTGTTGTAGGTTCCGAAGGTTGAGAAGATTGTGGTGAATTGTGGTATTGGAGATGCTCAGCAGAATTCCAAGGGGTTGGAAGCGGCAATGCGTGACTTGGCGCTCATTACGGGGCAGAGACCTGTGAAGACACGAGCAAAGGCTTCTCTTGCGCAGTTTAAGATCAGGGAAGGGCAGCCGCTTGGGATTGCTGTCACACTCAGAGGAAATGTGAGTTCTTGTTTCCCCCTGCGTAAAAGATTAATGGTATTCTAAGCTTTCATTTCTCGTAGATATTTAGGACTGAATTTCTCATTGTTTGGTGAGCAATTTTCATTATTCATTTTTCTTGTCAACTCCTAACGAATAGTTATATTATTGTAATCAAACTTCAGAATAGCGGTTTATGCCAAAGCTCAAGTGGCACTGTTTTACATTGCAATGGTAATGCAGCACATATTATTGTCATTTGGGGTTGGTAGTAAATTAAACTAGTCCTCAGTCATAAGTTAATCTGTAAAACGTTAATGTTGGCACCACAAAAGAGTAGCTTATTCAGTTATTTGTTTCTGTAAGGTTCTACCATGGCCACTACTGTCACCTGTATTTCTATTTTTTGCATGGAAGAAATAACCTAATGCGAAGCAGATGGTCAACTTGGATGTGATTATATGTATGGTTGTTAGAAAGAAAGAGGATAGTGGCACTAGTGACTCTAATTTCAGTTGTATGGACTGGATACCCTCATTGATGTGACAATGGTGAGGGTTGTTCACTTGTTTGTCACCGAGTCAACATCATTGTTTGTTGATTGTGACTAGTAAGTGCTAACCCTACACTGATGATGGTGAAGGTCATGATTCAAGGAATCAGTTAGTTGATAGTACTTGAACACTACTTGTGTTCATGAATCTTTCTATATCAATCTATATTCTGAGTGCGTGGATCTGGTCTGTTGAAAACATGTGTCACTCATAATTCCAATTTCATTGCAATCTCATGTGCCAACTGTTGATTTTGCAGGTGATGTATGCCTTCCTTGATCGCCTCATTAACTTGGGTTTTCCCAGGACAAGGGATTTTCAGGGTCTTAATCCAAACAGCTTTGATGGAAATGGTAATTATGCCGTTGGAATCAAGGAACAAAGTGTGTTCCCAGAGATTAAGTTTGATCTTGGTAAGGGCAGGGGAATGGATGTCTGCATCAAAACAACAGCTAATACAGATAAAGAAGCTCAAACACTCTTGGCTCTAATGGGGATGCCATTCAGAGAGACTGGCCCTGTAACCGAAGTGCGAAAGAAGAAGCTGAGGTCTCACCATTTCAGCCGAAAGGGAACTGGACGAAAATGAGTTCCCGACTCTTGGATATAGGACCATTTTGCTGTTAGTTCTGTATTTTGCAAAGTCCATTCACCATACTGTCCATGTATGTTAAAAATGTTCAATGAAAATGATTATACTCTTGTTGTGTAGATCATGTTGGTAACTAAGCAATGTCTTCGCCGTTCTATGTATGAAGATGATCTTATCCTTTGTTGTGTGCAATGAAAATGTCGCATACATATGAACAAAATTGATACTTGACGTTGATTCCCAGTAGAATCATATGCCACGTATATAGTATCATTGCCAGCCCAACAAAATATGCTAAATTAGTTTAGAACCTTAAATAATGTAGGCGGACTAATTCTGATGTCTTATTAATAAGTCACTGCACTGTTTTGACAGTGATGAACATTGAACCCAGCATTAGTTTCTTTAAGCCTATTGATTTTCTGTGCAAAGCTCAAAGCTTTGGAAAAGAAAACCCAAAAAGACTGAAGCTTTATAAAGACAAAAGAGATGGGCAGCATAAATCAGATAGCATTGGGTTGCGGAATAGCTACAGTCAGAGTTTCAATGGCGAAACCATCTTGGGCTGTGAGAGCAGAGCTTCCCAGAGCTCCTGATCTCTTCACCGAGAGGTCCATTCTCCGAAGTGGGTCTTCTTCCTCCTCTCGCCGCCGTGACCTTGTTTTCGTCGTCAACCCTTCAGGTCTTTATTTGTCTCTGTTTGGTTTTTGGTTTTTTTTTTGGGTGGTTGTGTTTTGAAGGATTGGTGATGAGTGAAACTGGGGAATTGGATGCAGGGGCTAATGGGAGGACTGGTAAGGAGTGGAAGAAGCTGCTTCCGTATTTGAGGTCTCGTCTTGGTGCTGATTGCAATGTGAGTTTCTTGCTTGCCATTGTTAACAAGTTTTGAGCTTGACCCAGATATAGACCTCTAGAGTTTCTAGTTGACTAGTGCGTTTGAGATTGGAATATGGTGGCATTGGTTTACTGTTATTGTTAGTTATGGATGAGTTGCTTGTAGAATGTGGATGTTGTTTTTGATTAGTTTATGTTGATTGGCAACTGATATGATCAGTAGGGGTCTGTTTCTAAACTGAAACATGTCTTTTTGTTGAAAAGAGTCTTCCTTTAGATATATGTGATGTGAATTCCTGATTTGAGGGTACAAGTTTTCACTCTGTAATAGTACTCAAGGGTAAGTTTGAAGTACCTTTACAGTTCCATATTAATTCAGGAATTATGATATACATTCTATATGGTTGATTTGGCAAATGACTTTGTGTACAATTACCAGTCACCACATTTGTATTCATATAGCTCAATAAGGCTGAAATGATGACATGGACCATATTTTACTATCCAATTATCTGTTTGCAGCCCGTGTTGTATTTGTTTTTCTTATGCATTGGGATGCACCTATGAACTTATACTTTTGCTTCTCTATGTTATGGACAGATATGCGAGTCTTTGACATCAGGTCCTTCTCATGCAATTGACATAACGCGAGAGGTGAGCTTTTGTACTGTTATAGTTTGAGCTTGAACTAAATGCCTAAATCTAATTTGTTTGCTGGAAGTTTGATGTAAGATGGGATAATATGATTCTAATGCTGTGCAGGCTATACGGGAGGGTGCTGATGCTGTAATTGTGGTTGGAGGAGATGGAACTTTGCATGAGGTATTAACATTTTTAAGTTCATGGAAGGACTGAGATGACCAGGGTCAATTGTATTGCCTACCTGTGCTGGGCCTTTCATTTTTAGCGAATGACTGGTTGATAGGGGATTTACTCTTTTGATCAGACATTTTGGTGTACTGATGTGGTTTTGGAATTAACTAAGGATCTGTCTCTTGACAAGTGATAAAATTTATCGGTGTGGGATTTGGCTTCACTTATGGTCTTATGGGCATAGACAATTTTACCTTTAGAAATGGTTTAATGGATTTTATGAAGATATTTGGTACATGCAAATTTCAAAAGTGCAAGTGTTCTGATTTGTATGAAATACCTAAATTGTGCGCTACTGATGCATACACAATTACACATTTAATCTACACTGTTGCTTATCTACCTTGGCTTCGGATATTCAGGTTGTGAATGGTTTCTTTTGGGCTGGAAAACCTGTGACAAATTATGATAGAGAGGCCACCCATTCAACTGCCCTCGGTGTAAGTGATTATGGGAGTCTAGTAATTTTAACTTAACTTTTTTATCATTGTATGTAGTTATTGCCAAATTCAATTACTAGTGAAATGCTCAATGACTTTGGAATTTCTGAAGGGAAGATATAATTATTTGGTGCTTTCTACAGCTCATTCCATTGGGAACTGGGTCTGATTTTGCCAGATCATTCGGCTGGTTAGTTGATTTTGATATGGTATTTTATGAGTTGTCTATGTTCACTTTCTCAATATTGTTATTTATATGTTTTTTTTTCAGGAAAAATAATCCTTATGAAGCCATTGAACGCATAGCCAAAGGTTCTGTCACTCTCTCTCTCTCTCTCTCAATCTTTATATTGTTTGTCCTCTTTTTTTTCATTTCTTACTTTTCTTTTGTGTAATCCATCTTTATTTAACACTGAAGGAGTTTTTACTTTATAATTTCACCTTCATTTTACTCAATTAACAAAATATTCTAAAGGTAGAGATACATAATTGTCTTCTGCAGGACAGAGATCACGGATAGATGTTGGAGTTGTTAATGGAGAAGCTGATGAACCTCATTACTTTATTAATGTGGCCGACATTCATTTGTGAGTTTGCTTTGGAAATTTTTCACTAGACACATGCTGATATTAGAAAATCGTGATGACTTTTTGTTGGGCGGGTACTTTGCAGGAGTGCAAAAGCAGGATACCATGCTTCTAAATACAAGAGATTTGGAAACTTGTGCTACATTATTGGTGCTTTGAAAGGCTTTATTGGGCACAGTAATCAGGACCTTAGAATCAAGGTCAGTATTGTGATGCATCGTAAACTAGTAGTTGCTAGTTTATTGGCTGCGTATATTTTACCTTACAAACATGTATCTTTCACTCCACTTACGAAAATGTTCTTGATATAGGTTGATGAAGGGGAGTGGGAAGTATATCCTCAGGTAACGGCCCTTTGCATTGGAAATGCAAAATACTTTGGTGGTGGCATGAAAGTTACACCAAATGCTGATCCTCAGAATGGAAAATTTGAGGTGGATTAGTTTTCTTGCACACATGCTTCTTAGTTGTTGATAGAAAAGTATATAATGCAGAATTATGAACTTTCTTGGCAGGTTGTGATTCTTCAGGACTTCAAGTGGTATGACTTTATCTTGAAGCTACATAAGCTGTACAATGGGACTCATCTATCAGTGGAAAATGTATCTTCAAGAAGGTAGGTCATGTTAGGTGGAGTTGTTTCTAATACTTTTCATCTTTTCTCCTGTACCCTCCCCTTTCTTGCTCCCACATTTCTTCAAGGAAAATGAAAACTAAAGGTTGATGCCAAAAAGGTTTCCACATGGGTTCCTAGATCTTAGTCCATCCACAGATAGTAGATTAGGGTTCTTGTGAGTGCAACTCTTATTCATTTTGTTTATCTTGCAGTGTGCATTCTATTGAAGTGGAGGAGATTTCAGGAAGTGGCAGCATCTATGTTCAATCAGATGGCGAATATTTAGGATTCCTGCCTAGGAAATTTTGTATATTACCTTCTGCAGTTGAGATGATATGTTGACATTCTGCTGGAACTTTTGCTTGTTGGTTATGGAGGAATAGTCCACAGAGAAAACAGCCTGGCATTATCAATATAGTGAGTTCAACAAACTATAATATACACACGAATGCCTACATAACTGAAGCCAAAGTTACAGACTGGCGTAACTGATTCTCTAATTTCTAACAAATACTCGAATTGCAGCTATCGACGTGTTGTTCACGCTGGCTCGTTACGTTGTGCTGAGAATAAGAGCTGGAGTTGACTTGATACATTGTGGTGTGAAACTGTGAATTAAATGTTAAACTGTACTTTGTTGTGCTTTACTGGGGCTTCTTCAGTCTGAAGGGGAAAACTGTAAAGTTCATGATTTATCTTATGTTGATAGCTAGCACAAAATTTAGAAACCTCAGTCTCCAAATATAGGAACAGAAAAATGCAGTAAATTTTGCCTTCAATTTAGTGAAGTTTACTTTTGTACACAGCCTCATTATTTATGTAGTGAATATACAGGGTCAGTTTTAACTAGAGCTTAATTCTTGATAAAAGTTTGACAGTTCTCTGTTGAAGTTGACATTTGGAAGTCTCCAAAGCACTGTAAGTTGGCAATTGGCATAACTAGGATTAAATATCCATAATTTTATAGATATTTTTACGAAATTTTTCATTTTTCGGCATATGGATAAATCTGTTACATACCAAATATTTTTTGATAGAAATTTTCGAAATTTCTCGATATATCTGGAAACTTTCGAAATTTCCCGATATTTTCATAATATCGCCACATATCAGGTCAACTTCAAATAAAATAAAAAATCATTGTTGAGGAGAATGTAACATCTGATCCATCCTTTTGCAAGCACAAATAGTTAATTCTATTACATCATCTTATTGTTTTATGTCTCTTTTTATTATATATTGCATTCTATGTCTCAACATTCACATAAAAATGAAATAAACCGAACTAGTTGTTGAAGGGAATCAAACCCCTTTGGTCAAGGAGGAAGCAATGATGAACCTTACTCTTATGGGGGAAACTCAATATGCCGTATTCACTATATTTATTCTCTAATGAGATGAAATCAAGTGAAAATATATGGACACATTCTTATACACAATCTTCACAAAACTATGGTTATGGTCAAAGTCGAGAAATGCTTGATCCAAATGGGAACTACAATACCACAACCCATAGTTAATCACCCACGACCCCTATGATTGACATATAAGTCAGTATATGCAAAATGAAATGGAATGTATCATTTAATGACTATTCTTCATAATATACTCATGAATTTACTCAAAGACATGATGAAGATAATGAAAAATTTGTACCTCATAGATAATTTATGTGGTTCTAAATCACTCATGTAATTTTATATTTAATGTATCATATGTAAATAAGGCGTGATGAACCAGTCTCACTTTAGGTAAATATATATATATATATATATATATATTTTAAGTAGATTTTAATAATACTCGACGATTATTTCACCTCAAATTACTATAACTCATTATAAACTAATAATTATATAATAATTTTTTATGACATATAATAGATAATTGATCAATAAATATTTCTCAAAAGTTTTATTTAAAATTTTCATGTTTTTATATAAATTTTCATCAATTTATTTAATTATTTTTTAAAATCAAATTATTTCTGAAATTTCAATCAAAATTTATAATTTTTGGATCCTCGATATTTCTATTCTCGCCTAAATTTTAATCCTTGGGTGGGGAGTACCTAGAGATTTCTTCGTTGTTGTTTGTTTATGTTGTTTTGTTTCTGTCATTAAAAAGAATTGTTTTTCTTTAGGAGTGTATCTATGGCCATCATTCGTTGTGGTCTAAGATATTTAACTCCAACCATAGGCTCGTTTCTCTCTGTTTTCAAATGGCAAACATTGTCTCCTATGCTCCCATTACACCACGCCTCACTGCTCAGCACCACCACCTCAATTTCCAGCCAAATCAGGGTTACAGGATCTGCAGAATTCATTGCAGTGGAGGAAACTCGACAAGCAATTCGACATCCAATAAAGAATCTCAACCTGAAAATGCAAATGTAGTGCTCAAGGTTGCTTGGTATGCCTCTGAATTTTTGGGCATTGCTACTTCATTTTTCAACCCACCATCCAAAGTTGAAGCTCCTGAAACTGCTCTTGAGCTTGCAAGAGATGGGTCTGGAGCCGTTGATCGTGCCACTGTAGTAAAATCAATCGAAGATGACTTTGAAAGATCTTACTTTGTCACAGGTTAGTGAACAAATTTCATTGAAACTTTTTATTGAACTCTTTTGGTTTCATAATGAGTAATAATCTTCCAGCTTTGATTACTAGGGAACCTTACACTTGATGCGTATGAAGAAGATTGTGAATTTGCTGATCCTGCAAGTTCTTTCAGAGGGCTTCAACGTTTCAAAAGGAACTGTACCAATTTTGGCTCCCTTTTAACGAAGTCAAATATGAAGCTTATGAAGTGGGAAGATTTTGAGGTAATATTTCACTAATTCACCATGCCCAAGTTCCACATTTGGTTCTTATGAATCTATTTGCTGCCACTTTGAGTTTTCATTCACTGTAGTTTCTTCAATTTTACATCGAACCTTTTGTTGTTTGGTACCAGGATAAAGGAATTGGTCACTGGAGATTCAGTTGTATCTTGTCATTCCCTTGGAGGCCTATTCTATCTGGTAAGCAGAAAAGTAATCAATACATGTATCAAAATAGACTAATCTTGCGTCTGTGACGGTTGGACATAAAATATTTCCATAGGATAAATTTCTTCTGGTCACCTATATAGCAGATGAAGTAAAAAGATTGTAAATCTAGTCCCTCTTCAACCTTTATCATTAACCATCTGTTAGCTACCTCATTTGCTACATTGGGTACAAACTACAAACCCAAAAGCCTAAAAGCATCATAACTCTTAAGTAAGATTTGTTTACAGCTTTTAAACCATTCTGACTTTGTTGTTGCAGCAAGTGGATACACTGAATACTACTTTGATGAACAGTCAGGGAAAGTGTCCAGGTAACTTGCTGTCGCAAAAATTTAACTTATTCACTCCATTCCTAGCGAAAAAACTCAAAGTAGCATTGTATATTTTCAGGCATGTAGAGCACTGGAATGTTCCCAAAATGGTTTTACTGAAGCAGATTCTGAAGCCAAGCAGGGGATGGCTTAAGAAAACCGGTGGTTGAAGATGCTGTTTCTGGAAAAGGAGGGTCAGAGTAACAAGCTATATGCCAACTTCTTCAGACTCTGATCACAATTTTGATGGTTTACGTACATGGAAAAAGATGTTTTTAACTTGTGAATTGTAATTGACTGAGGAGTGGCCTAGTGGTAGTCATGTTGATATGTTGGCATTCATAAGTTATATATATGAAATGTGTATGTCAGTGACCAAAATGAATGTGAATTCAGGTGATTTCAAATCCACCAGTTTCTTACAAAAATCCTGCATTAATCACTGGTCATAGCAAAAGTTGGATAACTGGGTCTGCTTAATAGTATTTTCTACTGCGAGTAGCTGGTAGGATTAAATTTGAAAGTGATATAGAAGTGTTAATAAAGGTCACCAGCCTCGCTACTATACATATTCTTTTGGTTAGTCAAGTCTACTATTATTTGTCGGCTAGTCAAGTCTCTATAATATATATATTCTTTCTTTGAGGACTCAGGTCTACTATCACTACTACATATTGATACCAAAGATTGTTTGTTTTGGACAAAACCTTTCTGTACCTTCAGACGAAGGCATGGCGTTCCCATTCTTGGAAGTAGTTGTCGGTACGAATCAGTTTCTGTTCTCATCTCATTCGATTTCTTTTTTCTGCTGCTGACCTTCATGTTACATACCTTGTAACTGCTTTTAACTTGAAGGTTTTTACAGGTTCTATGATATTGATGTACGTCTTGGAAACTTACATGAATTTGAGGCAACATTCAGCTCTCAAACGTCCAACCCTTCCTAAATCTTTGGAAGGAGTAATCAGCCAAGAAAAGTATGAGAAGTCCCGAGCCTACCGTCTTGAAAAAAGGTATATCTGATTTTTTCTGACAATCATTTCTCATTGGTTATCTTAACTGATGTTTTTTCCTTTCTTGACTTTCAGCCAATTCCGTTTTGTTTGTCAGTTAGTGAATATACTTATGGACTCCGTAATTTTGTTCTTTAAGGTTTTTCCTTGGTTTTGGAAGGTTAGTAATACTGTAATATAAAGAGGGGTGCTGTTTGTGTTAATCTACTTGATGCTCTACTGTTGTTTTATTAGTTCTGTTTTCCTTTTTGACCATCTCAGAAATCAGGACAGTTTGTAGCTTTAATTGGCCTCGATGAAGAAAATGAAATACTGCATACCCTTGCGTTTTTAGCTGGTGTGCTGCTTTGGTTAGAGGTAAGCTCATTATTGGTAATAGCTTAAGTTTCTGGAACATACGAACAAGTAAGTGAATCAGCTAATTTGTAATGGTATTGATATTCTGCATCTCTTGACCAGCTCACAAATTTACCATTTTCGCTCTACTCCATATTTGTGATCGAGGCCCGTCATGGTTTTAATAAGGTTTGTATTGCAGACCTCATCATGTTATATCCCGATCGTTTCGTATTGCTTTAATTTCTAACATGAATTTGTCTCTGTTGTACAGCGAACAATATGGTTATTCTTTAGTGACAAGTTTAAAGGAATTTGTCTTACTGTTATTCTTGCCACACCTTTTGTGTCTGCAGCAATTTTAATTGTAAAGGTAAACTCATGTACAATATTTTTTACAGATCAGATAAATATAATGACTTATTTTCATGTACTAAATAATAATTTCCATTGCTTGGTGGTTAATGTTTCATGACTCATAATATGCTAGCAGTTTCTGCAAACCTCCAAGTTTTCTGGTTAGAATTCTATTTGATTGTCAACTATGTTGCTACAGAAAGGAGGTGCTTACTCGATCATTTATCTGTGGGTGCTCATATTCGTTCTTTCTCTTGTGATGATGACGATCTACCCTATTCTAATAGCCCCAATCTTTCACAAGTTCACCCCTGTGAGTTTATAAATTATTAATGATGATTACTGAGGTTTATCCATTCATCTTGTTATTATGTTAAGCTTGTCTTGATTTTACATGCGACATTAGCTTCCAGATGGCCAGCTGAGAGAGAAAATTGAGACCCTTGCTTCGTCCCTCAAGTTTCCATTGAAGAAGTTATTTGTGGTTGATGGATCTACAAGGTCAAGTCACAGCAATGTGAGGATTCAACTTTTTCACTATCTTAATTTTGTTTTCGGTAACGGTAATGATTGTGGACTTGCTGATCTTACAGGCCTATATGTATGGATTTTTTAACAACAAGAGGATTGTCCTCTATGATACACTGATTCAGCAGGTATTTCAGACCTAAATAATTATTTTTCACTTCATGACGGTTAGTTAATTTGTTGCAACAAGTTATTTATCTGAGAAACTGATGATTGCAGTGCGAAAATGATGAGGAAATTGTAGCCGTTATAGCTCATGAGCTAGGCCATTGGAAGCATAATCACATAGTGTACTTTTTAATTGCCAACCAGGTATAAATCCTATCGTCTTGTATTGCAACTTTATATCAGTGAAGCAACTCGCATCATGTCTGGTTGATTTTGAATTCCTGATCAGTTATCTTCAATCTTGCTTTACGAGTTTTCTATTTTGGTGCAGATCTGTGCACTTTTATACATTGGGGGCTATACTCTGGTGAGGAATTGGAGCAGTCTGTTTCAAAGTTTTGGGTTTCATACAAGACCACTAATCATTGCTCTCATCATATTTCAGGTATCAATTAAATACATAGCCGTTTTGCTATTGCATACCACTTTTCATTCTTTCCATTTTTGTTTCTTGATAATCTTACAGTTCTGATAGGTTATATATCATAGAAAATTTGACATACATTTGTACGTCACTTCTTGTCTACAGTATGCACTAACACCTATTCAGAATCTAGTATACTTTGCTGGTAATCTTGTGAGCCGAGCTTTTGAATATCAGGTAAATCTGTACTTCACAGTTGGCTACTCTTTTTTCTTCCTTCCCCGGAATTGTTTCTTATCAATTTGGTTTTGCAGGCTGACGCTTTTGCTAAGAAACTTGGTTATGCCTCTTCCATTCGAGCCAGTCTTGTTAGGCTGCAGGTAATTTGTCTATTTGCATCAACTCAATGTGTGTGAACTCTTTCCTAGCTTTGCTGAGAATGTTAGTTTATTTTTCTTTTCAGGAAGAGAATTTGTCAGCCATGAATATTGATCCTTGGTATTCAGCATATCACAACACTCACCCCACGCTTGTTGAAAGGTTGGCTGCAATTGGTAAAACGGACAAGGAGGAAAGCAGTGCATAAAAGATAATTATGTAATTGTAATGGGATGAAGATGAAACTTAGTGTTGTCAGAATGTTTTCTGGTGATATATAGCATAGTCAGAAAGCCCGCCAGCAGTATTAAATCGAACAAAGTCAGCAGTTCTCTTTGCTAAAATATTGTTTGTTAGAATATGTTTAGTTGAGAGTGGTTTTTATATGTTGTGTTGGGTTTAAGAAATGATCAAAAAAATCTCTTTCATATCATGCGATCTTTAATTCATTATGCATTTTGAATACTTATAGAAAATAGCAAAAGATGATCATCCATATTGCATATCATCGGAGCCAATTGCGATCCGGAGAAGATCATCGGTATCGCAATGCAGATGTGCATAATGATCATCATCCATAACTGAGTTTTGTCACCACCATCTTTCACTTCATCATTGACTTGTTTTCCAAGTCGTGTGACTCGAGTCTTTGTGGCTTTTAAGCCATCTCCTTTAACCACACCTTCCTAGTTTGCAGGATGAAAAAACAAATAACCAATAAAGAAAAACCAACAAACTCACGCGAAACTTTTCTGAACCGTCCGGAGTTCTTTTGTTCTCAGAGTGGAGTCCACTGATGAAACTCCACGCCGCACTCACGGGTTCCCGTGCCGGAGAATGTCTTGTTCGTCTGAAATTAGAAATTAGTTACTCATATATATCCATGGTACGTAGACTTGAGTAATTAAGCTCTTTGTGCTTCTGTGTGATTTTTCTACATTGATACAGATTCGTACACTCTTACACTTCGGGGGATATGCCTTCCTGAGAAACTCCGGCAGTCTGTTTCAAAGTTTTGGGTTTGATACTCAACCGGTAATCATTGGTCTCATTATATTTCAGGTATTAATATATATTGCATTTTTGCTAATTAGGCAACTTTCCTATGTCTTCCACAGTAATATGTTGGTTCCATATATTATTAATTTGACGTGTATTATGTCTACACCGTTTGTTTTCAGCATGCCATAACACCTATCCAGCGTCTAGTAAACTTTGCGCGTCACCTTGTGAGTCGAGCTTTTGAATTTCAGGTGAAGCTACTCTTCACAGCTGGCCTTTGTTAATGCCTTTTTTCTTGGCCGGATCTGCTTCTGATCATATTTGGTAATTTGTAGGCTGATGCTTTTGATAAGAAACTTGGTTATGCCTCTTCGCTTCAAGCCAGTCTTGTTAGGCTACAGGTAACTTAACTGATTCCTTGTTTCTTGTTGGGAGGATACACAGCTTTTGTTAAGTTAGGCAACATTTCATTGTGTTTGCAGTACTGCAATTTTTTGTTTTCTTGCTAAAACAGCTTATATTATTACTGAACGGAAATTCGATGGTGTTTTCCAGGAAGAGAATTTGACAGCTATAAATACTGATCCTTGGTACTCAGCATATCACTATTCTCATCCTCCGCTAGTCGAAAGGCTGAGACAGACAAGAAGGCAGACTGATATATGCAACCTATATATGGATGATCAGCACAGCAGTAGGATCATCAAGACATCAACTACCATTATATTTCAAGACATAATGGATTTATAGTAAATAAATGAAAATGGCCACAGTCAAGGGGATTAATCATGACGGCCTATCGACATACGATACCTTTGGCTAATATGTATTTGAGTCTCTTGAAGACAAGTTTTATTCTGGCATGGTAAATAGGTAATGAGCCCTGTAATTGCTGAAATGAATGTTCATATATATCTCTATCAAAAGGGATTAGGGATATATTGGGAGGTCAACAACTTTTGATCAGTTACTAAATAGTAAATTCTTGGACCCCAAGTCAATTCCAGCTATGATGAGTCTAGTTCACTTTGAGGACTATCATAACCTAGCCAGCCACTGATCATCTAGCTTTCTCATCAAGTTCCCTTGCCGAAATCATGTTTACCCTCCTCGTCAATATTTACTATTTTCCCAAACTTACCCCTTGACTGCACCTAAATATGAAATAGTCCGATGTGAATCATGTAACTTGTGAGGGATAGTTTTGACAATGAAATATTGGGGGAGTTGGGGACCCAATTGGTACTAAGATTCTCCATAGAAAAATGAAGCATTCATACTGAGGTAGCTAGTAGCTACCCCATTTGGATCATGCATGGGTTTTCTTCAAGGTAAAATGCTTGTTAAAGATTCAGAAAGCAGATAGCTGAAAATGGGAACCTGGAGCAAATCTGAAATCTGAACCAATTGTCTACTACTAACAATTACCTATCTTAGATTTTGTTGCATCAAGTAGACACTCAGTAATGGCTATGGCGCACTGTCCAGAACCAATATTTCCCAAAATGGTTTTTAATAGAACCAATATTAAATTGATCCAATTTGCTGCTTTGCGCAATATAGCAAAGGTATTCTGCTTTATTTTCAAAATGTCGTTAATTCCTCTATATGAGAAATGTCATGTATTCTTTGATCTTATAGCTCATCTTCCATGTTATTGAAACGGCAGCAAAATTTCCAACTCTTAAAGCAACAATTAGAACTCAAATAAATTGTTTTGTAGTCACACGACAGTAACTAAAATTAGCCGCTTGATGTCTTATATTACCGGTGTCCATAGAAAATGACAATTTTCTGGATTTCCTAAACCACTTGATTTCTTCAATCCTTGTTTTCATGTATAATTAATTAGTAGAACTTTTTTTTGTTTTGTCCCAGTTCAAGATTAAACAGGTACGAACTAATTGAATACCTGTGCCAGAAATTCTCCGAATAGGTTTGTCATTTCCATAAAGCATATAATTTACAACTCGAAGTTCTAGATTATCTCTTTCCCACAATGGATCCTAAGGGAAAAGTGTTGCTAAATTAATACCATCCGCAATTTCATATATGATTACGGGTCGAACCAAAATCGATTTTACGGTATAGACGCTTATGACCTCCCCCTCTATGTCATGCGGTAATGATTCCTCTGGCATTTGGACCTTTACTACAACGATGTTGTTCATAGATCAAATTATTTTTCGTGGATTTGATTTCACTTGACTGTCTACTTTTCCCCATCAAACAAGAAAAAAGAGAAAAAGAAAGGGGGGGGGGGGGGGAGGGGTGGTTTTGGAAGGGTTCTACACTTCTACTGTAACTCGGGTCATGAAAACAAAGTCAGGTCAACCCGAGACCCGTGGGTATATATACATGAAGTCTCCCTTCCCTTTTCTCGCTCTCCCTGCATACCCAGCCATGGAGTCTCCCTTCCCTTTTCTCGAAGCTGTGATCGGTACCGTTCTCTCTCTCTCTCTCTCTCTCTCTCTCTCAATTTTCTGATCAACTTTCCGAACACGTTGTTTCCGATTCAAAGTTTTCATCTGTTTATATGTTTGCATTAGATTTTGAACCCCTTGTGGGTTTTTATCTTGTTCAAGTTTAGCATTAGGGCATTTTATAATTCTTGACTCGGTATTCGAATCTTGATTCTGAAGATGTGCTAGGATTTTTCAGGGGTTGACGCTTGTTTCTTTAACTGCGATTCTTGAACTTTAGTGCTTTCATGATGTAGATGAGAGCTGGAACATTTGGGTTCTATCGATATTGTGACATCACTGCTTTGGATGGGTTGTACTGTTGTTTTCTATGATATGAACAATAGGGTTTGATGGGTTTGAGCTTATATGTTCATTGAGAGTTGAATAATGTGTTCTTGGAGTTGATATTATGTTCTGTGAACTTTGTGGTTTTGATTTCATTGTTTTGTAGTCATTTTCTGTTGGAATCATGTCCAGCTCTTTATTCAGTCATCTTCAGTTTTTCTTGTTTTTTTTTGTATAGTAGGTTGTGATTGGTTTTTTATTCTTTACAGGTTTCATGATACTGATGTACTTCTTTGAGACTTATTTGGATACACGGCAACACTCTGCTCTCAAACTTCCGACCCTTCCCAAGACTTTGGAGGGTGTAATCAGCCAAGAGAAGTTTGAGAAGTCACGAGCCTACAGTCTTGAAAAGAGGTACATCTTAGTTACTCTCTCGTTCATGCTCTTTATTTTGAACACGTGCACGGTTTTTCTTAACTGATGTATCTATCTTCAATTGCAGTCATTTCCATTTTGTTCATGAGTTGGTGACAATACTGATGGACTCAGCAATTTTGTTCTATCGGGTTTTGCCTTGGTTTTGGAAGGTAATTCATTGATTTCTTGCAAACCTCCCTTGTGGCTACACTATTAACTTTTTGATATACTGACTTTTGTTTTGTTTCAACAATGCAGAAATCTGGAGACTTTGTGGTTTTAGCTGGCCTCAATGCGGAGAATGAAATTCTTCATACACTTGCATTTTTAACTGGAGTCACGATTTGGTCGCAGGTGCACACCTGATATCCTCCCTACATATGCAAGGACACTTCTTTTTCAGCTTTATTGTGATTGACAAAACTTGCTTAAGTGTGTTATAACTTAATTGAATCATTAAGATCTACTGGTTTTGATGAATATCTTTGCACTCGTCTCGTGCTATTTGGAGTAGTGTAGAATGTCTATGCTGCAATTGTCACAAGTTTTTTCTGATGTCTAGTAAATATGCATCTTATCGTGATAAACATTTACTGATTATTATTCTCTTTATATATGTATATATAAAAAAGAAGGTTCGAGGGGAATTCGAACACAGTGTATGGCTTTTCCTCTATTTTGGGGTTTGGGAGGGTCTGACAACCTTAACCCGTCAGTGTGTAGATGCTGGTATAATGTTGTGCACCGAGTTTTCTCTAATTCTCTGTACAAGTGCTGGTACTTATCAGATCCAAGATTTGGGCCAGTAGCTATCATGAGCAAAATGGTTCCTTTAATCATTTTAGAGTGCATGAAATTTGTATATCCACACAGAAGGCTGGAAAGGTAGTTCCATAAGAATCTATTAATCTAATAATCATGATGGGTTTTCTCAACATGTCTGAAATACCGAATGACTTCTGCTGGCATTGGTTTTGAAAGTTCTGAATGTTTATGAGTCATTGCATAGATTGAATAGATATATTTCTCTACTAGCTTACATGGCTATTTGCTTTTCTTCTACCAGATCACTGATTTGCCATTTACTCTGTACTCCACATTTGTGGTTGAGGCACGCCATGGTTTCAATAAGGTTTGTATTCAGAACCTGACCTTTCTCACCAGTGCCATGTCTTATCAGTTCATATTATTTCCCTAATTCATAAGTTAGTAGTTTTAATCTTAGTATGTTCTTTCAATTAATTATTCATTATTGATTTATAATGATAACTAATGTTCGTTCTAATATTTCCATCACTTCAACAGCAAACATTATGGTTATTCTTTAGAGACATGTTGAAAGGAATTTGCATTATGACCGTCCTTGGTCCACCAATTGTGGCAGCAATCATTGTGATTGTACAGGTAAGATTTTGAGCAAAAACCTTTTGATGAATGTTTCTTTGAATCTACATGTTAGATGTTTTGTTTTGGCTGAATATTACACTATATTATCTGCACTCTAATTCTTGGATGGTGTGCAAAACATTTCTCATGGTTAGTGGTTATATATGTAACTTTGTGATTGCAGAAAGGAGGTGCTTACTTGGCCATTTATCTTTGGGGATTCATGTTCGTACTCTCTCTCGTTATGATGACGATCTACCCTATTCTAATAGCTCCACTCTTCAACAAGTTTACTCCTGTGAGTGTTCAATATAAGTGTCACCAAACTGGAATCAGTTAATCCTGTAATTGTATTGGTTTAGTGGTCTAACTTCCAATTTATGTGTAACAATAGCTGCCGGAGGGTCTGCTCAGGGAGAAAATTGAGAAACTCGCTTCTTCGCTCAAATTTCCTTTGAAGAAGTTGTTTGTTGTTGATGGATCTACAAGGTCAAGCCATAGCAATGTGAGGACGCAACCCTTGTTTCACCGCTTTTTGTTAAACTTGTTATGTTGTATTCTAAATGTTCATTTGCATTTTTGTTCATTAGCGAGCTGGGGAAACCCTTCCCCCAGTTATTAGCATACTTAACCTTCTGTACATGAATGAAACTGCAGTCAGGGATAAGTAAGCTAAAAAAGTTCTGAACTGCAGCTCAGAAGTGTCAACTGATCTCATTTGCAATTTTGTTGATAATTAGTACAAAGGCCTGCTCATTACCATGTTAACCTGTGCATTAGTGAAATTGCAATTAGGGGTTATGAGTAAATGTACTTTGAGTTTGTTCATTGGTATGCGTTAAATGTAAAGTTAGTGTTCTGGTTTTACAGATTTACATGGCTAATACTGCCTTAAAGGGACGGGGAATGTATTTTCTTTTCTTTTCCTCTCTGGTTATTTGTTCTGAATTATATTAATGTTTGTTAACTTACTCATCTTTCCTATCATGACAGGCCTATATGTACGGCTTTTTCAAGAACAAGAGAATTGTCCTCTATGATACATTGATTCAGCAGGTTAGGAGCAGAGCAGCAATTTTGGAAACATTTCCTCTTTCGTCTACTTTTGTGGCCTGTTGGTTAGCTTATAGTTATAAACTCTTTTATTCATAAGCTCATGGTTTGCAGTGCAAAGATGATGAGGAAATTGTAGCTGTTATTGCTCATGAGCTAGGACATTGGAAGCTTAATCACACCATGTATTCATTTATTGCGGTGCAGGTATGCCTTAATATTTCTTGCTTTCTAGTATACTGCATCACCTTTTGATCTCTTCTGTTGATCGTCTAGAGTGCTGAACTCCTATAGCTACGTCGACCTTATCTGAGGTGTAAATATACTTGGTGAGGTGCAAGGAAAGTGGATCTAGTCTGATAAATCACCTTGGGCAGCCCGTTAGGCTTATTAGCAGACCCTATTGTTCTAAGAAAGGGTGTCATAGAGAGGACTGGTCATGTTTTGTGTACCTAAATAGTCATTATACTTAGAAGATTACAATTTGTTTTTCTCCTGTTGTTTGACTTTAAGTGAGCTTTTTATATCGTTTCCCTTGTTGCTTATGGTTTTCTACGCTGGGCACAGATCCTTACACTTTTGCAATTCGGGGGATATACTCTAGTAAGAAATTCGAGCAGTCTGTTCCAAAGTTTTGGTTTTGATACCCAGCCAGTCATCATTGGACTCATCATATTTCAGGTACCATTTTTTTGCTATCGCCCCTTACCTTCTGTTCTTCAATGATAGATATCATATATTATATACAGACCACATGCATCATATTTATAGTCCATAACTCCATATGTTATGCTTGTGTGGACCATTTGGAAAAGAAGACTAGGCTACTTGGACCACTCATGCATTCCTATTTATTTCCTGGATTCAAAGATAAATTTTGACCTCACTTTGTTGTTTGCAGCACACCATAATACCTGTTCAGCACCTAGTCAGCTTTGCTCTTAACCTTGTGAGCCGAGCTTTTGAATTCCAGGTGATTTTATACTTCATCAGTTGATCGTTGCTTAAACACTGCTGTATTTTTTCTCATCAGATTTTTATTTTTGTAGGCTGATGCTTTTGCTAAGGAGCTTGGCTATGCTGCTTCACTTCGAGCTGGTCTTGTTAGACTACAGGTAATTTATCTAATTTTATCCCTGGTTTGTACATGAACTGATTTGTTCTCTTTACAAACTAATTTGAATGCAACTAAAGTAAATAATCAGGACCATTAAGGATCTTCTTTAGTGTTTTACTACATTCTGACTTCTTGTGATTTGTTATCCTGATAGCATGGATAGTAAATCACATATATACATGTGGCTGCCCAATACATCTTTAAGATCCAGTTATTAATTACATTAAACAGATGAATGTGCCACATAATTAGGGTCCCTAGATCATTTATGATTCTGTTAAGAAATAGGATTTAGGCCCATGTATAACACCCAACATGTGGGATGTATGTGCATTTATTTGGTATTTGAATTGATTGATATGTTTGTTTTCAATTTCTTGTTGCTAGTACAGTAGTCATTACTAAATGGGATTAAATGATTTTCCAGGAAGATAATTTGTCTGCTATGAACACTGATCCTTGGTACTCGGCGTATCACTATTCTCACCCCCCGCTTGTCGAAAGGTTAGCTGCAATTGATGAAGAGGCCAAGAAAACAGACTAATATGGTAAACCAATGGATGATCATCACAATACGATTCATCAATCTCAATTGACAAAGAGCACAGCATTGTCAACGGCTGTTTTGTTTCCTTTCGTTTTAATGTTCAATGAGGATTCATATCCATAGTTGAAAAGTACTACTTTTATCTAATACGATATGAAGGGGATACAATGAATCATTGAGGCTATTCAGGGGCAAAATGGATAGAAATGAGCAAAACGAAAAACAATTAGTTTCTGTTATGTGTATATTGTTCCTATGAGCTAACAGCTAGTCAGAACAGCTTATATAGCAGTTCTCTTTCTGCCCTGTACCAGCTTTCTTTAACTTGAATTAGTATGACAGTATCCGATAATCACATGCTTGCAGTAACCACAGTATCTGCTAATTGTCTGTTAATCGTATGTTAGAATTTCCTGCAGGCATTGTTGAATTCTTATCCTTGCTGTTTAATGTATTCTATATGCAACTTGCTTAAGTGCTAAAATTAATTAGGGGATGGTTACCATCTACCACATAAGCCCCTTCTCCTAGTTCATGACAGCAAATTTTTTATGCATCTGAATTGCCTGTTGGTTCTATTATTTATCTCACATGTATCCCACCAAAATATCCTCTTATGTAAATCTTAATTAGAATGATTTAGGATTTGGATTAAACGTCAAGATTACTTGATGACTTGCGGATTAAGGATTTGCTTTGTTGATCATTAATCCAAATCCCAAATCTTACTCCTCAGAACCACCACTAAGACCAAAAACAGGATGATTTATCTCTTCATGGCCAATGATGCAGCTTCTATCATTTAGCCAAAAATGTGAAGGAACCCCAACTGTCACTACACAAAAAAATGCAGAGAAGAAATCATTATCAAGTGCCATCATGGATAATTTATTTGCTGTCCACACAATTCCTTGAGGGATTTCCACTATGGGTGCGGCTATTGTCACCTGACTATTTTGTTCACTTCATAAAGATTTTAATTGCTGAAAGACTATATTACCCAAGTGTAAAGTAACTATTAAGTACACTAATTTTTTAAAATACATAATCAATTAATTATATGTATAAAAAACACTTAATTTGTCATGAAATATTAATATTTTCCTCCCAATATAAAAACATTTCTTTCTTATTCATTGAAAATTTTCATCTTTTTTGTTCGATATTCATATGATATTCGTTATTCAAATCATAAATAATTACTATTAACTTAATAACATCTTTATAATACATGGTGAACATCACAAATAAAAATTATAACACCAAAATCAATCTTTTTTCATTGCTCAAAATTGATAATCAATGATTTTTTCCACAACTCAAAGTTATTAATCTATGATTTTTTTCCACACTTAATTTTTTAGAATAAATTAAAAGGAAATATATAATTAAGAAAGAAATATATGAATCAGATTATGATTCTATTTGGAAACTGTATTATTCATTTTATATTGCTGTAAATTAATTGAAAGATTGTCTCTAAAAATTATATTTTTCAATTCTATATGTCATCTAAGGACAGTTTTAGAAAAATAAGTGAGTGAAATAAACAAATTTAATGTTAAATTTAAAATGTGAGGTGAAATGAGTAGAGAGAGTAAATAAAGTAGATAGTAGGGTGACAATTTAGTGATTTTTAGTTTTTCTTCACTTGGTCTAGATACATTAGGAATATGATTCCCACAAATCCATAAAACACCACTTGCAAGCAAACACGCCCTTCCATTTTGATTGTGCAGTCACAAAAAATAACAATCAAGCATTCTTTGGATCTGTAATCTTCTGTTTTAGGTCCAGTTGAAGGTGATCCAAACCTCAGAACCTACCTAGTTCACATTCAAAGTGGCGTAAAAACTCAGAATCAATACATTTGTGTTATAGTATTGTGCCCTGATTTATTGAGTTTTATCTGACTGTTTTTTTTTCTTTTCCTTTTCATCGATGGCTATTGATTATTGAAGATGCAGATAAGAATTTCCCAATGAAATTTCATCCCAACACAAAAACACCGAGACAGACTTGTTAAGCAAGGAAGGATCACTTTGTGGCTAAATATCTAAAGGACACGTATGTAACAACGGTCACGTTTTGGACTTTTGGGGTTACCTTAACCCTCTTGTTTATAAGTGGATCAGTAGGCCCTCGATAGCCTTCAATCATATTTCTTCCCACCTTTCAACCAAAATTAGGTAAGAGAGTGCTTTCATAGGGACTTCTTGCACATTATAGTGTGTGTTCATGGAGTGTCATGATTCCCTCATTATAACGGTTCAGCTGATAATGTCACTTCCATTACCCTTTTGAATAGTGTACCAGTTATTGTCCTGAATTCGTTAATCTCAATACTTCAATTTCTAGCTACACTATAATAGTTATTGTTATCGATTTGTTGATCACCATAAAAAGAATTCTGTATGATACTTTCCCTCTCAATTCAAAGATGTCCAGATCGAAACCAGTTTGTCTAGAGTTTCCTACCTTCAATCTCCTCTGTTTTTGTGATATGGTGACAAAAGATGGAATAGTTTAGAGACGTCAAAATTGCGGGTTACCTTAATTCCCAAACTAAATCTTTCGACATTTCTTCATTATTCTTTCGTTAATTCTTGTAAGGGTTGGGAAATCACATTATTAGTGATCGGCAAACACGTTATGAGATTGTTTATTTTTTTATTTTTTTGCATTTTTGTGCTAGTAAGAATCGCAAGAGTTTTCGATCTCAAGTCTACGGTTAATACAATGCTTCATAGCAGATCTGATCAAACGTCATGTAGTTAACCAAAAAAAAAACATCTAGTTGTGAATTGTGATGAGCTCGTTGAGGAGTAACTCTTTTATAGAAACATTTTAAATGATGAGAAAAAAAGAAATTCTCAACCCTGTTAATGCTGGCTGATTAGCTTAATCTGCTTAATTAAATTTCCTCCATTTGGAAAGTAAACACAAGGGGGCACAACCGTCATTCTATACAAATGTTCGGCACACTTGGAATTAATTATAGACAGAAGACAGACAGACAGAACTCACAGAAGCCTCAGATCATTTACACTTCTCCCACTTTCTTTTAAACACCTCCATCTCCGATTCTCTGTTCGCCGGAAAAAAAAACACACCACCCATTGGCGGCGACCCTAATGCGACCCAACCCACATCTCTAAACTCTATTCCCCCATCTGGGTCCGTAATTTCCGATTCGGGAGCAGCAGCAGCAAGCAATGACGATCTACGACGCGGCGTTTGTGAACTCAGAGCTCTCGAAACCCACTTCAATCTTCGGCCTCCATCTCTGGGTCGTCATCGGAATCCTTGTCGGTTCTTTAATAGTCCTCACCCTCTTCCTCCTCTCCCTCTGCCTCACCGCCCGCCACCGCCACCACAAGTCGTCCCACCACCAAGCTAAGCTCAGCCAGCAGCCGAGTCCGGTGAAATCCAAGGAGATACAGGAGATCGTAAACCACCACCACAACCCGCAGCCGGAGGTCCACGTGGAGATCGGGAAGCCGGACCACCGCGTGGTGGTGTTCTCGGACCAGCGCGGCGCGTCGAGCGGCGAGAGTAGGGGGACGATGAACAGTGAGACAGCGTCGTTTGCGAGTTTGGGGAATGTGGTGGGGCCGGAGGTGTCGCATCTGGGGTGGGGGAGGTGGTACACGTTGAGAGAGCTGGAGGCGGCGACGAATGGGCTGTGTGAGGAGAATGTGATTGGTGAAGGAGGGTATGGGATTGTGTATAGTGGGATTCTTTGTGATGGGACTAAGATTGCTGTTAAGAACTTGTTGAATAACAGGTACTGCTGTTATGTTTCATAGTTCAGACTAACTGTGTTTTTCTTAGTTGATGTGCTTGTTTTGGTTTTGGTTGTTGGTGTTTTCTCTCCTATGGTTGAATCACTTGAATGTTTCATAATATGGTAGAGTTTTGATGTGGAGTGATAGGTGGTGGATCGGGTAGGGTGTTTTGTTATATGAGTGGATGTGAATTCTTGTGTTCATGCAGTTTCTGGGCAACAATTGATTCATAGACTTTTGTTTATTTATTTATTTGGATTTGCTCGTTGATATTCTTATCTTGCGTTAGTTATAATTTGTGCTGTAAAGGCTTCTGCTTTCTGATAAGAGAGCCCATCATCACTCATTTTAGGTTTCTTGTGCTCATAGTCAAGCTTGAGTTGATGATGTTGGCATCAGAATCTCCCCTTTTGCTCTCCCTCTCTCTCACTCCACACACACATGTGCTTTTTGACTTATCTCATTTTTCGAAGTGTTACCAGTTTGCATTTTGCCTCGGTTATTTCTGTGTAGTGAATAGTGGCTAGTAATTAACTAACGATGCTGCCTTGGATTTTGGATGTTCAGGGGTCAAGCTGAGAAGGAGTTTAAAGTGGAGGTGGAAGTAATTGGGCGTGTGAGACACAAAAATCTTGTGAGGTTGCTCGGATACTGTGTTGAAGGTGCATACAGGTATATATGGTTTTATCTTAGTACTGAAGTTTCAGTTTATTATTACTTTGAAGTAGATAAGAGGTGTTATTCAACTTCTGGTTTTGTTTCTTAGGATGCTTGTGTATGAGTATGTTGACAATGGCAATCTGGATCAATGGCTTCATGGGGATGTTGGTGAAGTCAGCCCTCTAACATGGGACATTCGAATGAATATAATATTGGGAACTGCAAAAGGGTACAGTTCATATACTAATTTTGATTCTTTTTGTGTTTGATTTATGTAAGTAAAAGCTTATATGAGGTTCACTCTCTGTGCAGGTTGGCCTATCTTCATGAGGGCCTTGAACCAAAGGTTGTTCACCGTGATGTAAAATCTAGCAACATATTAGTTGATCGCCAATGGCATCCTAAGATGTCGGATTTTGGGCTTGCCAAGCTCTTGTGCTCTGAGAATAGTTATGTGACTACTCGAGTGATGGGAACATTTGGGTTAGTTCATACTTTTCTCATTATCATTTTTTTTGTTGGCGATTAATTTAAACAAATATATCAATACTCATTGTTATGTTCATCAAGTTTGATTCTGATTGGTGGTTTCTTTAGCTATGTTGCACCAGAATATGCTTGTACTGGAATGTTGAATGAGAAGAGTGATGTATATAGCTTTGGAATACTTATTATGGAGATTATATCTGGGAGAAGCCCTGTTGATTATGGTCGGCCACAAGGAGAGGTTAGTTTTGAAAAGATAGAAGTATCAGGGTTTTTCTTTAACTGTAAATTGATATTTAATTGTAACTTCTTCTTTTCCTCCAGGTGAATCTAGTTGAATGGTTAAAAAACATGGTTGGAAATCGAAAAGCTGAAGATGTAGTTGATCCCAAGTTGCCTGAGATGCCTGCTTCGAAAGCACTTAAACGTGCTCTGCTGGTTGCTCTTCGATGTGTTGATCCTGATGCCACAAAAAGGCCAAAAATGGGGCATGTGATCCACATGCTGGAGGCCGATGACTTGCTATTCCGTGATGTATGTGTGACAAAAATTCATTACGAAGATTTTTGATGGCGTTGTGTTCTTGATCAATTCCTAATTCTATCCATTATTCCATCATATGCAGGAAATGCGATCAAGGAGGGATAGTTCCCGTTCAGATTCCGATTATCGACGGGAGAATCATGTTGGCATGAAGTTAGGAGATAAAGATAAACACTTGAGTGAAGGGACTTCTGATACTAGTGAAGGTGGTAGTGGTAGGAACCATAATCAACCGACAAGGTTGATATAATACCCACTAGGAAGGATTAGGTGACTAACAATCTCCAGAGTTTTTGAATCTCATTTTTCTTCTACCCTGATTTTGCCTGTATCTTTCAATAATTTGCGTTTATTGGCATGCTTAGTTACATAATTTTATAGGGTGTGCATCAAATTATGGTGCACTTTGTACAATATTGAATCAAATTTGTCCATCATTCTTATAGGTGTTCCGTTTGTAAAACAATATATCATTAGTGTTACATCAATATAAATATTCTCTCTCTGTGGTCACATTCTATTCTTCCTTATATGCACTCCCTTTCAATTTCATCGTCCACATTCTGGTTGCTTCCGATAGCTATCATTGTTCACAAACCATGATTTTTCTGCTGCCAATTGTTGTGTCACCATCGTTGCCGGCCTCGTGAATCCAACTGGCGACCAGCAGTGGGGCCCACTTCCAGAGTTCCGTTGATAGAAGCTTTCTTCAGAGGACATCATCAACATCAGAGCCTTGGATGGTTTCTGGGAATTGGATCCAATGGTTTCTGTTTGTTACTATCCTACAAAGCTTGCAGCTTCTCTCATTCATGTGGTTCCTCTTGTCCTAGTTGGCTAGGGAACTGAGGTAAGTGAGGATTAGGCTTGGGGCTGGAACTGGGGTCAGGCTTTGAGGTTTCTCTATCAATGCCAGAACGTGCCCTTGTAGTCTTTGCCCACTCTGAGCTTCACATTGGCACTTGTCTTGATTAATGATAAGGGTTAAGCTGGCCATGAATGTTTTTGGGGACATCCTTTTGTCTTTTGCAGGAGCCTGCTTTGTTAGGTCGAGTTCTTTAGTAGTGTGGTACTCGGTCTCTTCTAACTCTTGTGAATCATCTGCTTATCCATACCAGTATGACTTCAATTTGCCTGCCCTGCTTATCTCATATGGAGACCTTTTTCTCATTTTTCTGCCGTCGCTTAGACGTTACATGGTTGACTCTCGCAAGAAATTTTTGTCAAGAAGGCATGTGTAATCGGGTCACGCTTCACCTACCGTTTCAGAAGCTGAACATAGCTACTCTACTATGCTCATGTGAGCGATTGTCGATCGTTGATGTGTTTTGATAGATGATCCTGCATAGAATTTTAGAATATACTATGTCATTGTCTCTTTGGTCATGGTGGTTTGTGATCTTTGTTTTTCCTAATTTGCGAGTGGCGCCTTTGAATGCGGAAATGTTCTAATTGTATTTTACTCGGCAGTCTCTGTTGATTAGTCTCTCTTCTAATCGTTATGTCCACTAACAAGCTGCTAATTAATTTTTTGCTAACCCTGGCCAGTTTGTGTTGACGGAGCACAAAACCCCAGTATTTCATATTTTTTATTTTAGAGTAAGTGGTCATCCATTATGTAGCTTAACAAGAAGCACACAACGATTTATAAAAGAGAGCATCAGAAAGAACCGTTCTGTAGAAACTAATTTATATAGCTTAATCCTTTCTGAGCATATTTTGTTCCATTCTTTCATTTAATCTCATACCTACATCATGTGATTAATATTGTGCTGATGGCCAATGACATACATATTCATGTGCAATAGTTTGATATTTTAGATAAGCAGCCTCGGATTGAGAGCTATGAATACTCAAATTATATTACTCCTGGCTAAATGATCGACCGGAAATCTTCTCCTCGTAAAATACCTAAGCTTAATTTTGGTGGTTCCTTTTAACCTTGTAATTATGCTGCTGCAGGTTAATTTTTGTGATAAGAAAAGCCAAGATTTGCCATTAGTTGCATCTAATATATAAAGAACCTGGGCGACTCCATTATTCTTTAAGCTAAAGCCAGGGCATTAAGAGTTGGTCTCCTATCTGCTAGTCTGTATGTCCTCAATAATCTTTTGGTTATAGGGACTTTAAGATACTAATATATAGTATTTATGATAAAAATTTCTACTCTTGACGAATTTAGGTCATGGTGACAGATATCAAGGTTCCAGTCCATTGATCGAGTTCAGTTGTTGACTTGTTGATAAATCAATTGCGTTTATCTGTTCTCTCAGCTTCCAATTCTTAATTTCTTGGTGCTTGACTGTTGTAGAGAGCTTTCTTTGTAATCTTTTTTGTTTTGTCGAAAACAAGGGATCTGTTCCGGGAGAATTACTATTATACTCATTGTGTGTGTCTAATAAGTTTCATGTTAGGAGATAGATTAACATCTCTGTAATAGATTAAGACTCCGAACCCTACGGGATTATGATTTTGTAAATGCTTATATATATGCCCCCATATCATTCAATAATATATAATTATTTCATCATGCATCACGTTATTACACATTTTGCCCTAAAACCCTGAACTTTTAGAGCCATAGATTTTTTTTTCTCCACCGCCGGCCGCCTTCGTCTTCGGCCTCCGACATCTTTCCGTCGGCGCTCCTCGTTGGTGACAGCGCCTGACCGCCGCCGCTGCTGACCCCCTGCAGCCTCTGCCGACCCCTGCAGGCCCCGCAACCTCCTACCCGCAATCCCTGCAGCCCCCCCTGCAAGCCCCTGCAGGCAGCCTCTACAGCCCCTTCACGCAACCCCGCAGCTCCGCAGGGGTCTCCTCCGCATTCGCTCCGCAAAAACATCTTTTTGCCCCGTAAGTACCCGCATCAAAGCATTCAAGATTGCTCCCCCCCGCATATTCACGCAAGAAACGCGAACTTCACAAACAAAGTGTTCGCTCAAGAAAAGCTACTCCCGTCTTTTTCACACCTTCAAAGGTAATTTTTTTTATTAATGTTCCCGTTTTTGAACGTATAAATATACTATATCATGCGCTATTAGCTTTTTTCTTGTCTTCATTCCGGCCTTTCTTATAACGCCGCTGAGACTATAGAGGGATGGGTTTCCCCTCTTGGTCGATCTTTTTTTGTGTGACGGTCCTGGGGGAGTCACGATTGTTTTGAAAGGGAAGTTAATCGATATTCGTGTGGTCGCTTGAGTGCACCGCTGTTTTGGGTGCGATCGTGAGTATCGCCATTTGCATCGATTTTTCTTGTGACCATCTACGTCACCCATTATAATTCCTATTATACTTGAATCTAATCGATTATGTATTCGTTTTTGTAGATGTCATCACCATCTCGACCGGGATTTGGCCTTCTTGATCTAGAAGGGAATGAATACCACAGCTGGGTTTCCGACATGGAGCTCGTTTTCGAGAGCCGATGGATCGAAGACATATTTGCCGACCCTCCTGCTAATTTCCCACCCATGGCCAAGACTCAAACTCTCATCTTCATGAGACGTCACATCCATGCAACTCTCAAGAGGCAATACTTGAACGTAAAAGATCCTAAAGAATTATGGAACAAACTATGCTTGCGGTACAACAACGTTCATGATAAGCTTCTCCCTGAATTGATCGTTAGATGGGAACATTCGTCTATTGGACTATAAGAGAGTGGATGACTTTAATCAGGATATGCTATGCCTACAATCCGATCTTGGCACCGTTGGTGTCATCAAGACCGACCTAGATCTTCTCAATAAGACATTGGACACGTTTCCAATCAACTATGAGGTTCAAGCTCATACGTATCGCACTCATGTAGAGGAAGGGAAGATCCGGTCTTTCGCCGACTTAATGGCGCTCTTGGCTAAGAATGAGAGACATTCTGAGATCCTCCTCAACAACAACAACAATAGACATGTTGGCACTAAAAAGATTTATACGCCACAGTCTAACTATGAGAAAGCTCATAAGCAAAAGAATCAATCAAGGAACGCTCCATACTAGCACCAAAACAACAACTCTCGTGGTGGGAGGCAACAAGGCCGGTCTCGGCCCAAGTCCAATACTTGGACTCGTGATGGTGGCGGCGCCGCACCCTCAAGGGGAGGCCGTCCCCGTCCTAAACCCCAAGGAGGCTGTGTGCCTCCTCATGCTTTCACTTCCGGTAATGGCAAGTCTCCATGCTTTAAATGTGGCTCCTTCAAGCACTTTAATCACGATTTTCGCGCTAGCAAAGAGATGATCAAGGCATACTCCGCCTACAAGAAGTTTCTATAACCTAAATCGAATCATGTGGATGAAGACCCTGAGATCGAGACTCCCCACATCTCCATGAAGCCCGAGCCCCTTGCTTTTAAGGCTAAGCATCCAGCCACCACCATGGATACTCCCGACTTTGATTAGTCGTTTTAGCTTCTTTAGCTTTATGATTTCAAGTATTGTTTATGACCATTGTTATTTTCATTGACTTTGTAATAGTCTTTTGATTTTGGAATTAGAAATTCGTGTGATGTATTAATGATTGACATTCAATAAAATTTCTCATTTTCTTGTTTACAAGACGATCTCTTTGAGAATTTTATTTACCTTACACTTAGCATGATGATCAACGTGTGCAACTCACATGGTTTTCAATTGGACGCTTTTGGGTTACATGAGACCCCAATAGAACTACATTGTGAATTTGGAACTTCAAATTTGGAAAACGGATCTCGGAACGTCAAAAACGAAGTCATTTGGCCTTGGCCGTACCCGGTTACTATTCCGGCGTTTCCGAAACGTTTTCCGGCATTTTGCCGGCGTATTGGCAGCCTTTTGGCCACTTGCCGGCGTTTCCGGCGCCGCCATCCGGTTCATGCTGACATCCCTTGTTGGACCTGTAGCTCCGGCCTCCATACCGGCCAACACCTTGCTAAGTTTTAAGGACATACGTGCCAATGGTTTTTACCTCAATACTTAAGTTGAGAATAGAGAGGAATATCTTTGTGTTACCTCTAAGAAAGCAGGTCGCCGCCGCATTTTAGAGAAGATGAAGAGTCTCGGGAATAGTTTGTATCTTACATCCATTCGAATCTTTGAATCATATGCGGTTTAACGCAACTTTTGTGATTCAAACTCTTATATGCTTTGGCTTGCCCATCTCGGGCACCCTGCATGTGATATGATGATTAGAATTCTTAAGAATTCACATGGTCATCCATTTTTCAAGTCCCGGAAGCGATTGGAGGATCACCTCACCCGTGCTCCACACGGTGAGGCCGTGCCTACACGTGCACCGCACGGTGTGGCCGAGCCTGCCTCTCTCCGCAGCTCCACGGCTTTCATGCCGTCGGTGGTGGCATCCCCTCCTTCACAGAAGCTTGTGATGTCTCCCGTGCTTTCTAATGCCTCCATTGAAATTTCTAATACCCATCGCTCGTTTTGCAAAGCTTGTTCTCTTGCTAAATTTCAAGAAAGTCATTTTTTTGCTAAGGCTTCAACCGAGAACATTCCATTCTCCACGGCTTTCATGCCGTCGGTGGTGGCATCCCCTCCTTCACAAGAGCTTGTGATGTCTCCCGTGCTTTCTAATGCCTCCATGGAAATTTCTGATACCCATCGCTCGTTTTGCAAAGCTTGTTCTCTTGCTAAATTTCAAGAAAGTCATTTTTTTGCTAAGGCTTCAACCGAGAACATTCCATTCTTACAACGTATCCAAGGTGACATTTGTGGACCTATTCAACCAAAATGCGGTCCTTTTATATATTTTAAGGTATTAGTTGATGCATCGACGCGTTGGTCACACGTCGCTTTGCTATCCACAAGGAATGCTGCATTTGCTAAGTTATTAGCTGAGATCATCAAACTTCGGGCTCACCACCCCAACTATCCTTTCAAATCCATTCCTTTGGATAATGCTGGAGAATTCACCTCAATTTTTTTGATGATTACTGCATGTCTATTGGGATCGAAGTTGAACATCTCGTTCCTCATGCAGAATGGTCTAGTAGAGGTTACCATCATGCGTATTCAATTTGTTGCTCGGGCAATGGTTATGGGTACTAACATGCCGGTCTCTGCGTGGGGATATGCAGTGTTGCATGCAACGACACTTATTCGTTTCAGACCCGCGACTAACCAAGCGTTTAGTGCGTACCAGATGGTAACTGGTTACGAACCCAACATTTCACACTTACGCATTTTTGGTTGCGCCGTCTATGTGCCTATTACGCCTCCACTGCATACTAAGATGAGTCTTCTGAGACGATTAGGTATCTATCTTGGCTATAATTCCCTAACGATTGTCCGCTACTTAGAACCAACCACTGGAGTTCTCTTTACTGCAAGATTTGCAGATTGTCACTTTGTTGAGACATGCTTCCCATCGTTAGGGGGAGATGAGAATGTTATCAATCCAAATGAACGTCAGGAATTGACGTGGTGTGTCCCCACTATGTCTCATTATGATCCCCGCACTGCTCAAAGTGAGTTAGAAATTCCCTAACGACTTTGTAGATATTGCTAAAGTGACGAGATCAAACATACCCGCTGAAAATATACCAGCACGGTTGGATGTCCCGAAATACGGGCGTGGAAGATAGGCTCCTAACAGTAGGAAGGCAGCCGGCGGCAGTGCAGTTGTACGCGGCGGCGCTGCCAGCGCTCTTGTGGCCACGATGCCGAGATGGCCTGACATGGAGCAGCTTCGGCCTCAGCTCCTCAAAGGAAAAAGGGGAGACCGATTAACTCTAGGGATTCAAAACCTAGAAAGAAGCGAATGACCAAGGCACAATGCGTCATCAACGATGAACCACCATCGCATGAAGTTGTCTCTGATTACAGCTATGTCCATGAATCAACTCAAGTGTTACCGTGGGACGCTCTGGAACCTTGTTTGATGCCAGAGAACAATGAAATCTCAGTGAACTACACAAGTGAGCAGTCGGTCCGAAACCGAGCCACTACATGCATTAATGACGTTTTTGCTTATTCCGTTGCACATGAGATCATATCTGAAGACGACGTTGGACCTCGCTCTGTAGCTGAATGCGAACGCGAACAAATTGTCCGAAGTGGAAGGAAACAATCCAGGCAGAACTTGACTCATTAGCAAAGAGAGAAGTCTTCAGAAAGATTGAATTGACTCCAAGAGATGTCAAACCAGTTGGACATAAATGGGTCTTTGTTCGTAAGCGTAATGAGATGAATGAGATCATGTGTTATAAAGCAAGACTCGTGGTGCAAGGATTCTCACAACTACCTGGCATTGACTATGAAGAGACTTGTTCTCCTGTTATGGATATCATTACATTCCGCTACCTCATTAGTCTGGTAGTGTCCAAAAGACTAAACATACAGCTTATGGATGTGGTCACAGCTTATCTCTATGGGGATTTTGACGCAGGATATACATGAAAGCTCCAGAGGGACTACCTTTACCTCCATCAAGTGCCTCTAGACCACGGAGTGCTCATACAGTTAGATTACGTCGTTCGTTGTACAGGTTGAAGCAATCTAGAAGAATGTGGTACAATCGATTGCACAAGTACTTGAAAGAGAGAGGATATAAGAATGATGAACTATGCCCATGCGTGTTCATACGAAAGATAAATTCTGGATTCGTCATCGTTGCGGTTTACGTTGATGACATGAATATAATTGGTACTCTTGATGAGATTGAAGAGACCGTGTCTTATTTGAAGTCGGAATTGGAGATGAAGGACCTAGAGAGGACGAAATTATGTCTCGTCCTTGAGCTTGTGCATAGGGCCGACGACATCTTAGTCCACCAGTCGAATTGTACACAGAAGATGCTTCGACATTTCAATATGGATCTATAGAGTCCATTGTCTATTCCCATGGTCGTCCGAAGTTTAGATATCAAGAAAGATCCATTCTGTACTAAAGAGGATAATGAAGAAGTTCTTGGTCCTGAAGTTCCATACCTTAGTGTAATTGGGGCACTATTGTATCTTGCTCAATGCACTAGATCGAACATATCTTTCGCAGTGAACCTATTAGCTAGATTTAGCTCCACGCCTACGCTACGTCGTTGGAATAGAATCAAGCATTTGTGTTGAAACTTGAAAGATTCCCTTGACATGGGATTGTTCTATCCTTACAACAGAGAAAACACCATGGCCGTGCCACCTCACACTAGCGCCGCAGGAAGCGCCGACAGCACCGCCGCCGGTAGCCACGGCGTGGCGGCGGACCACAGTGCCGAGAGTAGCAACCGGTCCCGTGCAGCTCCTTCCCTCGATGCAAAGAGTCCAAACAACTTGTTAGTTGGTTATGCCGACGCATGATACCTCTCTGACCCTCACAAGGCTCATTCTCAAACCGGTTATGTGTATATAATTGGGAATACGACAATATCTTGGAGATCCACGAAGCAAACTCTTGTTGCTACTTCTTCTAATCATGCGGAGATCATCGCTCTCCATGAAACGGTGAAAGAATGTGTTTTTAGCTACGATCACTCATTCGTCATATTCATGATTTTTGTGGATTAGTCTCTACAACTGATCAACCTATGTGCATTTATGAAGATAATGCTGATTGCATAGAGCAGACAAAGTTAGGTTTTATCAAGGAGAGAACACCAAACATATTTCGCCCAAGTTCTTCTACAACATTCAACAACATAAGTTCTTGAATGTTCAAATCAATCAAGTGAGTTCAGAATCTAATTGTTGCGGATTTGTTAACCAAGTCTTTGCCTAAATCTACTTTTGTGAAATACGTGAAGAGCATTGACATGCGTCGAATATCAGAACTTTAGAGTTTGGTAGACTTTAGGAGGAGTCTACATCACATGTTAAGATCTTTAAGTAGTTGGTGCGTTGTGCTCTTTTTCCATTCGATCAAATTTTTTTTTTACCCAAGAGGTTTTTGTTTTGCTTGATAAGGTTTTTACCGAGGAAACGTTGTGCGCCATGCAACTTAGGCATGCGATACAATGGGGAGTGTTCTGGGAGAATTACTATTTTACCCTTGTGTGTGTCTTAGCCTAATAGGTTTCCTGTTAAGAGATAGATTATCATCTCTGTAATATATTAGGACTCCGAATTCTACGAAATTGTGATTTCGTAAATGCCTATATATAGACCCTCATGTCATTCAATAATACATAATTATTTCATCCTGCATCATGATCTTATTTATTAACAGGGCTAACAATTTAGTTTGATGTTATAAAGCTTACAAAGTCATTTAAAAAAATAAAAATAAAGTTTACAAAGTGGCTGAAGGTATTAAGTTCTAATTCTTATCTGAAAACAGACATAAAAAACAAGACAACAGATGAGGAAGCTCACTGCTTACATGCATGCACTTGTCAACAACATGTCTTGATCTTGTATGTAATATAATATACGATTAAATATTTGTGACACCTTATACTTTAAGTGTAAAAACAGTTTTGTCCTTCTACTTTCAAATTTAATATGTATATCATTTAACTCTTATTTTTAACAGTTTTGTCCAATATTTCGTTAGTGGACCGTCAAAAAATTCCGTTAAGCCGTTAAAATGTTCAGAATACCCCTAATTCAAATCAGATTTTTTTCTTTATTTTCTTATGCCTTTTTTATTTTCTCTTTTGGTTTTTCTTGTTTTAAAATTTAATCCATCATATGTGCTATCAAATATATATAATTGTAATCAATACAAATTATCAAATTAATTGTAAACAAGAGAATGCTGATCTTGCTCCCTATTTAGTTATCTGTAATTTTGTTGAACGCTTGCGAGAACTTTGAGCAGATGTAAAACAAGTAAAATGGAATGGCTCTGCTCACGCAGGTGTGTTTCAAAACTCAAACTTAGAGCGAATGATAGTGAATGCATTGCTTGAAAACTTTATTACTAGTAATTGCACTATGTTTCCAATTATAATCTAATTCTTGTCGTACGACAAGAGGTTTAGTTCCAAGCATTACTTTTTAACCTTTTTTCTTCTTTTGGTCAGAGCACCCAAGCTCATTGTTAGAAATTTTGTTAATTTGCTTATGCAGTAAGAAGAGAATTAATGACAATTGCTTAACATCAAGTTGGAAATAAATAATTTGAAACTATTTTGGCATCAAAGTATGGTTATGATAATAGAAGTCTTTCTTATTTTAGCATTGTAGAAAATAATCAAAATATGTTTGTAGAGCATCATAATATAAAAAAAAGTTTTTAACTGGATTTGAGTACTGACACTCACTGATCATTTTAGGCATTATCCAATTGATTATAAGATGTTTATAATTAATTTGATAATTTATGTTGATTACAATTATATATATTTGATAGCACATATGATGAATTAAATTTTAAAAAACAAGAAAAATAAAAAGAAAAACCAAAAGAGAAAAAAAAGACATAAGAAAAGAAAGAAAAAAATCTAATTTGAATTTAGGGTATTCTAGACATTTTAATGGCTTAACGAAATTTTTTGACGGTTAACTAACGGAATTGAAAAAACTGTTAAAAACAAGAGTTAAAAGATATACAGATTAAATTTGAAAGTAGAAGGACAAAACTATTTTTACACCTAAAATATAGGGTGTCACAAGTATTTAATCATATAATATATGACTAATGAGAAGGATAAAAGGTGATAAAACTATAATTGAAAGTTGGATTTTTATTTTTTGAGATTTGATTTACATAATGTCAAAAGTCGAGTTCATTGTCTTTCACGCATTTAGTGAAAATGGTACTCTATACGTGTAGTCGATTGCATGTTTGTGTGATCAAATCCTCGTCATATCTTCAAGCAATTATTATCTTTGTTATCTGATTACCGAATTCATTTTCATGCCTTCAAGAAAATGTTGTATTTATTATCTTTCATGCCTTTTCGTATTTGTAACATTTGGAAGGTAATTTATACTCGTAGCTATATACGAGACAACTCATACTTTCCATGCACCTACCCCAAAAAAGTGTACATTCATACGCGTCCGTTACCATACTACCTCCAGACTTTTCCAAAGACCCCAACACCCATCCACACTCCGCCACGTAGCCACACTGAAACTTTCCACCTCAATCGCCTGCCTGCAACCCCAGCGTAACAACCGAAGCTCCTCGAACCAACGGTCTCACACTCTCACCTACGAAACCCCACCTGATTCCTATGGTATAAATGTCTTTTCCCAAAGTATTCAGAGCGTATTGGCTCGTTTCCGGCGAGTTTCTGACATGTTACAGCACGTTTCCTGACGTTTCCCTGTCTCCAGGCGCAGAAACATTTCAAGACACATTGGTGAATTGCCGGATATGCCGGGAGACCAGCCGGAGGTGATAAGTACGTTATCCAAAAGACAATATTGCCCCTCTGTTTTCAGTTGCAACGTGTCACCTTATTCCCCGTATAACCCCGGGTCATCCTATCGCAAGCCCCTCACCTACTAATCCAGAGCCAATTTCCCAGCAGCCTGACATTTTCAACGCACACCGAAACCCTCGTCGAAATTTCGTGACATCTCAAATCTTCTTAATCTGGTTAGAAATTCTCTCTTCTTCAATTTCCAGCTCTCAAGAGAATACCGATTTCAGCTTCGTAAGAAAAAAAAAAGAAAAAAGAAAAAAAAATGTTGTTTGTAGCTTTTGGTTTTTAGGTTTTGGTTTTGTGGATCTAGTTCTTTAGTAGATCTAGCTGTTAGAGTTGTGAATCTCTTAATAATTGGTGAATATTTGTTAGCGATTTCGCGGCTGCTTGTTTGTTTGGGTAAGTAGATCGATCAAGGTGTTGAAAGTTTTGATATTTGTAGTTGATTTTGTTTAAATATGCGGTGTATGTGTTTGTATGATGATAAAGATATGAATTTTGATTGGGTAAGGTGTAGTTTTTGCTTAATTTTGTACTTTTGTGGTGAGAATTTGATTTGGTGTGTTGTGTATGAGGCTGAAATTTGGGGGTTTGGGTAGAGATTTGGAGTTTGTTTGATAATCGGAGAGGGTTTATGCTTTGTATGTTTATAATGGTGGATTGTTGGTTTGGTAACAGGGAAAGATGTAGTCTTGAACAGATTCGAGGAGAGATTAAGAGAAAACCTTTTCGTAAGATTGTTAGCTTTGCGTGTTATTATTTTGGTGAATTAAGGCTGAAGAGTTGACATGGTTGCAGATAAGATTCGATTTAATAGCTTTTACCTGAGAGATTTGGTGTCGTGTTAATTAATTGTAGAGATGGAGCAATTTTGTTAATTTATTAAATTGGCTGGTTTAGAATGGTGAATAACTCTGGGAAAAATTGTTTGAACTTTGAGTAATGTTCACGGATCGGTGGATATTGAGTTATCGTGTTTGGTAGCTGATCTATAACGTCATGTTTTTCTTCTTCTTGCAGTGAATAATAATAGTGATGAGTCGTCCACAGGTCCCGCACCGACCCCTCTTCCATTTTGGGAACCCTTTCCGGATGATTTCGCCAAAGGGATCCAAAATGACCCCAGACCTTTGCGCACTGCTGAACACTTTTGAGGAAACATTGGCTGGGAGGTTGAGTAAGCTTAACCCAAAAGATAAGAATGATGTCCTTAGTTTGTCATGGATGAAATTAGCAATGGAGTCGCTTTGTGGAACTCATAATGACATAAAGACACTCATAGCTGAGATTGATCTTCCGGTGAGTGCCTGGGATGAGAAGTGGATTGATGTGTACTTGGACATCAGTGTAAAGTTGCTCGATTTATGCATTGTCTTCAGCTCTGAGATCTCACGCTTAAACCAGGGGAACCTTTTTCTTCAGTTTGTGTTACATAATTTGAATTCAGCCTCCTCAGAGCATTTTATTCGTGCCTGTTCTTCAGTTGATGACTGGAAGAATCATATTGCCTCAAAGAACACCAGGGTTGAGAACTGTAGCACCATTCTGGACAAGCTTGTGGAATCACTGGATCTACCAAAGGTCAAGAACTCAGCCAAAGGTAAACTTTTAATGCGTGCTATGTATGGAGTGAAGGTGTTGACTGTATCTGTTTGTAGTGTTTTCGCCGCAGCCTTTTCTAGTTCTGCAAGCAAGTTGTTAGATTTGAATGTCGCCGATACATATTTGTGGGCACAAGCATTTACTGACTTACAGAGTAATGTAAATGGGGAAATTAGAAATGTATTTTCTAGTGGCAGAGTTACGGTTCTTAAAGAGCTGGAAGCAGTTGATGGTATTGTGAAGCACTTGTATCCTATGATCCAAGATGGTGTGGCCCTCGCAGAAGAAGAAGCATTTAAGAAGTCTGTTTTGGAATTAGAAAGAAAAGCACAGAATCTTTCTCAAGGTCTTGATATTCTGACCAAGGAAGTGGATGGATTTTTCCAAATCCTTTTGAGCGGACGCGATGCCTTACTTTCTAAGTTGAGATCAGGTGGAGCAGTCTCTGACCGGATGCTGATGGGAAATGTAGGAGGGCAGGTTGTGAGGTGAATAGCAAAGCTAATCTCTATCCTTTACATTAGGTACGGGGCTTTATGTTTACTTGTTTTTGTAAGTATAACATCTTGTATGGCCAAGTGTATTCAGTATGCTGTGAGGTACAAGTCATGTTGTATTACTATGTTAATAGTGGTTTGTAAAAGTATGCTGTACTATGTGCTGACGTTTTTATATAAAGAAGTATGGTTTGGATTGAAATTGTGCGAGGCTTTTCTGCATTTTATTTTGTTCCCATTGGTCTAAGCTTGATGATGTTCCATCTCTTCCCTCTGTCATACTTTTTGATGTTGAACTCGTAGCACAAATCGTTACATGTGAAGTATGGATGTTGGGGTTGGCCTAAAGCTAAAGATTTAGATGAATGGAGCAAGTTTCCATGTCTGGTTTTGGTAAAAGTTCAACTCTAGCGCCATATCTGATTTCCAACAAGTTACAGTGGAGCCAATGCTTTCTTCACTTTATGGCTGAACATTTTGGTAAATTCTAGCTTCATTGTCTCTGATTTATACAAGTTCAGTGTGCTTATTTCCTACTTTTAGATTCATACGCACAACATTTGCAGTATTTGGGCATGATACTCCTGGAATTTGTGAGATAATTTCTTGTGTTACCGAATGCGATTACATGTAGGTAAACATTATGAGAACATGTGAACGGCAGATGACAATGGTCGAACCTGGAATAGATGACCTTGGAATAGTTGTATGGTTCTGTTGAGAAAGCCTGGGAGGTTCGAGGGAATTGGGATTCTCCCATATTTCTACCAAATACCGATTCTGACTTCCTGTCCCAAGTAGTTTGCTAAATTGAGTCAATATAATCCATTATGTCTTTGGTTCATTCAAACTAGAGGCTAAACGATCTGACAATTTTTTATTATTTCTCCATCGCTACTGATTACGCTTGCTCAACTCGGACAACCTGAAAACTCATTTGGTAACTATGAATTGACCAATATTCAAGTTCTTTCGGATTCCAATATTCAAGTTCTTTCTTCACATCCATAATCTATAATTCTATATGACCTCACGGACCAGAACTACTTGATTGAACAAACTCAGATGGGAAAATTAGACATGAGCATCATCAAAACATGGTAATTGTCAGAGTATTTCCTCAGTCAATTTCTCATTGTGGGATATGAGTTATGGTGATACGCTCATGTTAATAGGTCCTAGTTAATAAACCCTAGTCAAGTTTCAATTGGAATCTGAATTCTCTGCGTTCCCTTCACGCATGCTTTTTTTAATCACTTTTCTTCAGTCAAATTAATGTGTTCAATTTGAACGCAAGTAAATTTGAACAATGTAAAATGCAAGAGAAAAACCTCGCAAGACCTTGCAGCTAATTATCCACGGTTGTTAACACTCAACAATGAACATCTTACCTACCACAGGAACCAATCACTGAATTTGATCATTTAAGATAACTAGCAAGTGTACCCAAGTTGCCAATCCATTATGTGAGAGGCTACCTACATAAACGGTTCATGACCATACTCATTTATAATTGATGAAGAAATCGGATGAGGCAATGGAATAATGAAATGACATCATGCAGCTCGAGTCATTCTTGTGGAATCTGTATTCTTGTTCATACATGATCTTAGTTTTTGGTTTCTCTTCTCAGGTCAAGGTGTTCATACAAGACTGTAAGGAAGCTTGGAAGGGTCAAAATTTTGACTTTAGACTTTTTGATTATCATGTGATTTGTGGTCCGAATGGACTACAAAAATTGTCATTTACACGTTTGAAATAATAAAAACTACATGCGGTATACTATGTGACATTACTGTCAAACTAACATTGTTCTACCACATTTGTGCACTATATGGAATTGTTCATCTTTGTGAGATTTGATGAACATAATGAATGAATAATCTCGTATTCAATTTCAGCAAATAAAAAAAATGCTAATACGCGAATACAAACTTCAATTTACTGAACTCACTTCATCCCTCTCTATCTAATCAGATAGAAAGATCGGTCTTGTTATAGTATATGAAACAAACTTCATATACATTCGACACTAATTCCATTAATTTTTCTTCTCAGACTACTTTTTCTACCATTTTCGACACTCATTCGATCAATTTACTCTTCGGTTTGACTCCTTATTTGATAAAACAAAGCTAATTTTCAATCCCTTCCAACGCTCGATCCTCTAATACTGTAACACTTTTAATTAGTTTTCAACCCTTTTTCTTTTTTGGCTTTACACAGAAGTTAAAAGAAGGATCATCTCAAACCCAAAAATCACAGACACCACACCATACCTTCACATAAAGAAGAGTAAAAAAGAGCTTCAATTTTTTCCCCCACGGGTTTCTCCAGTTGAAAAAGGGCTTCAAACTTCACACGTACCTTAAACATAAACCAAACCAGAGCTACCAATCAATACATAGAAATCTCAAAGCCATTTACACCTACCGACACCAATCTGACTCTCCCACCTCTCCTCCTCCTCCTCCTCCTCCTCCTCCATTAGCTCCTCTTCCAGCTTTGTAGCCACTAAATCTCATCTGTCTTGACCCATTTCGGATTCTGACCCGACCCAACTGCCATGGAGTCCAGCTCTGCTTCTGGAGCTGATCACAACATCAGAGGGACACCCACCCACGGCGGCCGGTATGTGCAGTACAATGTGTATGGGAATCTCTTTGAGGTTTCAAGGAAGTATGTGCCTCCTATTAGGCCTGTTGGGAGAGGCGCCTATGGTATTGTTTGGTAAGATTTCTTGCTTCTTTGGGTTTTCTTGGTTCTTTAAAGTTTGAGTCTTTTTGTGTTTTGTGGTGATTTCTTGTTCTTGAAGTTGTTGGGTTTAGTTTGGTTTTGAGTTGGATGTATTTGATTGAATGTTTAGTTTAGTGGAAAAGCACTTTGAAATTGTGATCATGGTATTGATGTGATTTGATATGTGGATGTAAATTTGGGAAGTTTGGTTCTTTATGGAGATCTTTATATGGAAATCAGCTGAGTTTGCTAAAGATAGTAGCTTTCTTTGTGTTGTAGGTTTGTTTCTAATTTTGATTTGTGGGTTAGAATTTGGTATGTTCTGGTTTAGGGGTGGTTTTTCTACTTTCGGCTGTAAAGTTATGAAGGTTGTGAGTTAGAGAGGGTCAGTTTCTTTGTGTACAAGAAATGAAGTGTAATTGCACATATTCACATGAAATTTTTTAAACTGGTTTTAAGCTGGGGCAAATGATGTTTATGTGTTCCTTGTTGGAGAGTTTAGTCCAAAAGATGCATATACATTGTCTTAAGTTGATTGTGAAACTATTGAATTAAGAGTATTATGGTCACCTGTGTTTGAATTTAACTGGAAGAATAGATACTCAACATAGTGTTACATTTTCTTAAAAGATAAATATGGACAATGTTGAACTCTATCTCCCATGCTTTCGAGGGTTGTCAACATAACTAGTCTGTCACTTTGCGTATATTAATGTGATTTTTAGTCAAGTCCAAGTGTGTGATCCTTTCCTTGCTGATCGAACTCCTGTCATTGTTTATCCTCTATTGCCCCATGTTACATTAATGAAGACGAACTTATGCATGGATGTATTCCTATCTCTTGTTTCTTTTCATTTTTAATATGGGAAATATTACATTATATCGGGATCTTGTGAGTCAGTACAGAGTTTGTGTGTTTGACTGCTGCAGCCTGTGTTGGCTGAATGATGTGCTATTTCAAGGTTTCAGTTATGAATAATCTTTCCATTTATTTGACTTATGTCCTATGTGTTATCAAAAAAATTGAAGGAAGATAAATTTTTTTGGTTGCTATTAGTGCTGCTATGAATGCTGAGACTCATGAGGAGGTTGCCATTAAGAAGATTGGTAATGCATTTGACAACAGAATAGATGCCAAAAGGACTTTACGAGAAATTAAACTTCTTCGGCACATGGATCATGAAAATGTAATTTTCTTCCCTTCATGTTCTTATGAGGAATCCTTTTTGCCTCCTCCTTGCACATTATATCTCCAAGATACTCATTTTCCTTATCATCTTTTACAATGCAACTGTTGTAAATGACAATGTAGTTGTTCAAGTAGCTTACGTCATTTATTTCTGATCATTCTTTACTTGAAACATATGATTGCATTTTTTCTTCTTCACATCATATATTGCTTCACAGCACTTTCAATCGAAGGATTATCTGTGCAAACTGATATCAACTAGAATATAAACTGTGTAGACAGACAATCACTTAAAATAAGTCCTTATTATTTTACCATGGAGATTAAGATGATCATCTGTAATACCTTGAAAGATCATTTCTCTTAATTATTTTTAATTTTATATATTTATCATTCTGACATTTATAAAAATAAAGGTACTTATATGAGTTTGATAGAAAGGTACTTAAACTCGGCAAAGTTGGGGGAGAGTCTTTTCTGGCATAATTGCTTTCTTTACCCTCCCTACTTGAACATCTCACATGGACTTGTTCTGCTTGTTTCTCAATATATTTTCATGGAATCACAACTCTTATTATTTTTCTTTTTCTCTGCTCAGGTTATTGCCATCAAAGACATCATAAGGCCTCCACAGAAGGAGAACTTCAATGATGTTTACATAGTTTATGAATTAATGGACACTGACCTTCATCAGATAGTACGGTCCAACCAATCTTTGACCGATGACCATTGCCGGGTTGGTACTAAATTATTCTTGGTTGATATGATTGACATGCGATTGGAATTAAAGCACCGCGATTTTGTAGCTACTATAGTTGTGTTGGAATTTTTCAAAATTTGGTCAGTTTTTTTTGGGTGTTTAAAAAAAATATTAGTTATACTATCTGGATTTTGTGCTTTCATGCAATTCATATGGAGTGGTCATAAGAAATCTGGAATGATATAAACTATTGACAGTGGTTGTCCTTTTGTTTTAGAGGCCAAGGTTTATAGTTGGACTCCAGATTTATATTTTTAGGTTACTAGTGATAGCAATACATGCTTGCCACTGAAGTAGGTTGATTCAAGCAACTGCTGAAGTAGGACTAAGTGTTCTGCAATTCCTTTAATAGCTTTATTTAACTGTGTAAGGTGGTCCTCTTTTCATCTCTTAAAAAGATACCGGTCCTCTGCTTAGATTGTGTTATCTCCTCTAGTTTGGTTGCAACTTGGAACATGCTTCTATATCTTTACTATCAAGTTTTCCGGATTTTATCATTCTGAGTAACAATTTTAGAGAACTTTCACCTGTGATTCATAGTTATGATAACAAGGGTAGACTTTGACATGATTATGTGCATCTAGTAGATATCTTATGATCTAATTTTGTTGTTCCGTATGCTTTCACTAATGTTTATGTGCTATCGTTGCAGTACTTTCTGTATCAGTTGTTACGAGGGCTCAAGTATGTACATTCAGCAGGTGTTTTGCATCGTGATTTGAAGCCCAGCAATTTGCTCATGAATGCAAATTGTGATCTCAAGATTGGTGATTTTGGGCTTGCAAGGACAACATCTGAAACTGATTTCATGACTGAGTATGTTGTTACTCGTTGGTACCGCGCACCGGAGTTGCTCCTCAATTGTTCGGAGTACACTGCAGCAATTGATATATGGTCTGTAGGTTGTATTCTAGGTGAAATCATGACCAGACGGCCCCTGTTCCCTGGCAAAGATTACGTGCATCAGCTGAGACTCATTACAGAGGTATTGTTTGTTTATCTTTCTTATTGAACCCTAACGGACTGGTTTGTGTATTTCAAATCTATGTGAATGATGCATCTGTAGATTTATGTTAAGCTGATAAATTTCCAGAAACTTCAATTTAAACTTGGGGGGGGGGGGGGGGGGGGGGGGCAGCAGAGTTTATGCAACTTAAAAAAAAAAAAACAGGGTATCAAATTTTCTTGGTAATGCTGATCATTCTACCGTTTGGTTCTTAGACAACTTAACACACAGCTAAATCCTAATTTCAAAAGTCAGAGGAACCACTTGAATTTCATTTGGCTAGGTTTCTTCTCACCAATGGCAGAAAGTGCACAAACCTGATTGATTTGTATGGAGAAACAAATGAAGTGATGGATTGAAGAAAGATTAAATTTATATGGTTGTGCAAGAGACATTGCTTGCCACTTCGACAACGGTTGTCTCAAGATAGGAAGGATGGGGATGTGTTTTCCTTCCAACATATATTTGTTACAAAATAGTTTATCTCCTAGCTCATATATACTTTCTGATTGTGACGACTACTGCATTATTGTTCTACATTGCAGCTAATAGGTTCACCTGATGACTCAAGCCTTGGATTTTTACGGAGTGATAATGCCCGGAGATATGTTCGACAACTACCTCAGTATGCAAAGAAGGACTTCTCCGTTGGATTTCCTAATATGTCAGCTGGTGCTATTGATTTGCTAGAGAAGATGCTTATCTTTGACCCAAACAGGCGCATTACAGGTATTCTTAGGGTTTTTGTTTTGAATAGTATTCTTAGTAACTTTTTTTTAAAGAAGTATTCTTAGTAACTTGGTTCTGCTAGAAACTATAACAACGATTTAACAATCCTACAGTGTTCTGAGTGCATTGAAACGTCAATAGGATTATCAGTAAAGAAAACATAGTAATGAGAGATTCACTATTATCCATTATGTTATAAGCGGTAGAACATGTATTTTCAGTCTCAACTGGAACCATATTGGGTAGTTTCACTGACAATTATTCTTTGTCCTTTGCAGTTGATCAGGCTCTTTGCCATCCGTACTTAGCACCTCTTCATGATATCAATGAGGAGCCTGTCTGCGCAAGTCCTTTCAGTTTTGACTTCGAGCAACCATCATTTACAGAAGAGAACATCAAGGAGCTCATATGGAGAGAGTCAGTAAAGTTCAATCCAGATCCAATTCACTGAAGATTATGCAATAATCTGTTGTATGCACTTAGTAAACTGAGTACAATAATGCTACATAGAACATCCCTGGATCCCGCTGCAGAAACTAGATTATAAAACTTTGTTGGAGATGTTGACATTCCTTGAGAAATTCTGCTAAGATGTCATTCGTACGGCTTGTTCACATCCCTGGATTATCAGTATTTTCTAATGTGTAAAAGGGATGACAATTGAATGTCAAGGCCGCTATCCAGTGTACTATGTAAAGCTTTAGCCCCTCATTGTTGCCATAAATCATTATTGGGGTAATTGATTCTAAACCCAAAAATCAACACCCTTTTCAATATAAACCCACCTTAAGAGTCTTGTTAATAGGTTAAACAGAAAATTAAAAATACAATATAGTGTAAGAAAACAGTCCTAGTTTTTAACAAAATTACAATTGTTGCCACGTGTATCAATAACCTAATTTTCTGGTTGCTAAAGTCGACTTCCGTGAAATGGGTTTAACAAGACTGTGCCAACCATTATTCTGCCCTTGATCATAGCTTCTTTGATTGAAGCTTCCAATCCACCTCAATAACTCTGGGTAAGAGGTAATCAATCTCAATATGTCGCCATTAAACTCGAATCGCGAGATGGAAGCCTCACTAGTAAAGGTAATTAATTTTGAAATCTTCACAATGAAAAGAATCATCATTCTGACTTCAATCTAGCGATTTTGTTGTCGATGCTCTGGATATAAATGGATCGCAGGATCAGAGGATGGTGGGTGGCGTATGTTTGTCTGGGTATCCATTTGAGGATCAAGGACAGGTAATTGGTTTTGTTTCCCTGCGACATAGGTATATTTTTGTTTATGGGTTGTCTACATCTACATTCTTGAAATCTTATTAACCAAAGCTTATTCAAATGCTACGTAGATCCCAGCAAAGTTGTGTGTTGTTATCCGTACTAGAGCTGGAGAACGTCTGCAGTCGGGATAAGAGGGCATTTCATATTTTTCAGTTGACAACATTGTGAAGAGGTATGCATTTTTATTGTTTTGATTAGTTTTCCTTGTTTGTTGAATGTGTAGGATGTTTTTGTTTTTGTGATTCTACCAAATAGGTATGTTTTGGTGTACAAGGTATATACACTTCCGATCTGTTGAATAGGTGGGAGGATGAATGTGGCACCTATTGAGCAGATTCGAAATTAATGTACAACATGTGTTGTTTTTTATGTTGTCAAGGTATATAGATGGTTAGTTGTTTGTGTATGAGGTATGGGTAATTTAGTAGGTAATGCAATTATCATTGGAGGTTGAGGCAAAATATTCTATCCTAATGAGCATTACAACCTGCTTGGTAGGTAATAGCATTACAACCTCCTAATGAGTACGGGAAGTGGGAGGGCCGATGTTGCACCTATTGAAGATAGGAACAAAATAACATGTCTAGGAGAGAAAAGAGAAAACGTATGATCATAAGGAAAATAATGAAAGTTAGTGGTGACATAATATAATTGACAAACGACTAAATAGAAGTAAGGAACAGAAACTAATGGCCAAAATTAAAGCCTATAATGGCAAAATTCAAAATTAAATCGTCTTAATCAAGGGGGGGGGAATTGAGAATGTAATTCTGAATTTATTAGTTTGGTTACATTATGCAATCCTAAAATTCCTCTTAACATAAAACTGCAAAATTTATTTATGTTGACCCGAAAAATTATCTCAAATATTTCCAAATTAAATAGTAAATTTTATTTATGATAGAGATAACTATATGTTAACTAAAATAGAAGGAGATGTTTCATATTTACAACCAAAAGGGTAGAATCGTGAAACCATCTAAAATGTAAAAACAAATTAATTGAAATAAAACCTATGAATAAGGTAAAAATAATTAATTTGGGTTTATATTGAAAAAAGTTTTGAGTGTGGGTCTAGATTGAAGGGGAGGGTTGAAAAATGGGTTTATCTCTAATTTTCTCATCATTATTTTGGTTTATGACTTGCCCATTTAAATTGATTTTGGTTGCCTTGTCTATTTATTCCATGCAGCCTGCATCACCCGGAAAAATTCAATTACTTCCTCAAACTAGCTCTCTGACCAGAGCACCAATCCATCGAACATTTTTTTGCGACAAACTACTCAAGTCTTGCTACATTTCCGAAAATTCCAATTAAGATGGACTCCTTGAGGTCTCTTGTTCTACGGGGCAGTGACATCAGAGAACTAGATGAGTCAATTTAAAATCTCATTAGGCTTGAATATCTGAATCTTGGTGATTGCAGTAGCCCTGGGACGCTTTGTCTCGATGACGCTTTACCAACATTTTGAATGACGATGGTTGCTTGCTATCACTTCCCAAGCTATAGTATTTGGATTTCCTCACAACTCTTGATTTCATGGAACGAAACTCTAGTGTTTTGATATGTCAAGAACCAATATTGCTGTCAAGTAAAGATGATGAAGAAGAGCAAACTCCGACGTCACAGCCGGACAAGCATCAGTGGTTCATTTTGCTAATGCACCTTTCAGGTTCCGGTATGAGGCTGTTTAGATGCTGATGAAGGCCCTCTCCAACTTCTTAGTAGTTGACTATTTGTAACTTACATGTCAATTCTGAAACTATGAACAGTCGGGTTGATATGCTGCAACTTCATCACTTCAGGTTCTTTGTCTTGAAAAACTCTGTATATTTCTTCTTTCTTTCAAATTCCTTTCAAATTCCTTTCAAGAGAAACTTTCTGCTTTGCTTCCTAGCTTAGAAATCTAATAAAAGCTTCTCAAAGTCCTACAAAATGTACTGTAGAAATATATTTCCTTGTGAAACTGTTTACAATATACAAGCTATATATAGCTGTGATTGAAACCTATTATAGAAGGATATAAATAGCAGTAATTACATAGAATCAAGTCAAATAATCAATAACAATCAATCACACAATTAGTGTTGATATGATAGAGGAAATCACTCATGATTTGAGCAGAGAGGAAGAGGTGGAGCTGATCTCGCTAATACCCCCCGCAAACTAGACGGCCTTGGCTGGACAAATTTGAGACATAGAAGATGATGGCGCGGTTTGTGAAGGGGTTTGGTGAGGAGATCGGCTGGCTGATCAATAGAAGGAATGAAACAAACACGATGGCTACCAAGTGCCACTTTCTCACGTACAAAATGATAATCGAGCTCAATGTGTTTAGTGCGGGCATGAAACACAGGATTAGAAGCCATATAGGTGGCACTTAGGTTGTCACAATGCAGCAAGACTGGAGATTGAATACATATACCAAGTTCATAAAGCAAGTAGCCTAACCATGATGTTTCAGCATAAGCATGAGCAAGGGCTCGGTATTCTGCTTCGGCACTTGAGCGAGCCACTGTAGGCTGACGTTTGGAGCACCATGAAATGAGATTGGTGCCAAAGTAGACAAGATAGCCTGTGGTGGATCGGCGAGAGTCTGGACAGCCGGCCCAATCAGCATCAGAATAGGCAGAGAGAGACACATGGCAGTGTTGTGGCCGAAATGAAAGACCATGGTCAATGGTGCCTTTGACATATCTCAGAATCTGCTTGGCAGCTATGAGATGCATAGTACGAGGGTTACTCATGAATTGGGCAACATAATTTACCGCATAAGAGATGTCGGGACGAGTGATGGTGAAATACTGGATGGAACCAACAAGCTCACGGTATACGGTAGGATTTGGGAGGAGGTCTCCTTCAGTGGCAGAGAGCAGAGGCTTGGCGGTCATTGGAGTGTTGACAGGTTGACAATGAAGGAGGTCATGTTTCTGTAAGAGATCATGGTCATACTTCAATTGATCAACGTGAAGAACATGACCAAAGGAAGAGACTTGTAACCCTAAAAAATAATGGAGTGGACCCAAATCCTTAATATCAAAACCACGACTAAGAGCACTAATAAAACTGTCAACAATCTTAGCATCACTTCCAGTTAGCACAATATCGTCCACATAGAGAAGTAAGTAGATGATGTGAGCCCCATACCGAAAAACAAAAAGAGAGTGATCTGCCTTACATTGATAGAATCCAGCTGTCACAAGAAAAGAACTAATGCGATTAAACCACGCCCGAGGGGCTTGCTTCAAACCGTAGAGAGACTTGTGGAGATTGCAGACATAATGTGGGTGATCTTGATCAACAAAACCAGGAGGCTGAGTCATGTAAACCTCTTCAGTTAAGAACCCATGGAGAAAGGCGTTTTTGACATCGAGCTGACGAAGGGACCAGCCACAGGATACAGCAATAGCAAGAACGGTTTTGATGGTGGCCGGCTTGATGACAGGACTGAAGGTCTCATCATAATCAATGCCCTGTCGTTGATGGAACCCTTTAGCTACAAGACGAGCTTTGTAACGATCCACGGAGCCATCCGAATTATGTTTGATGCGGAAAACCCACTTACAGCCAACCGGTTTCTGGGAGGCTGATGGGGTAACAAGAGACCAAGTCTGATTTTTTAGGAGAGCTTGACCTCTTCAACCATCGCTGAACGCCATTCCCTAGACTTTGAGGCCTGAGAATAACAAGTTGGCTCCATATCACTCATAACAGTAAGAAGTCCATGTGGAATTGGATACCTGATTGTGTCATCGGATCGTTGTCTCGTTTTCGTGATCCCATTGCGCAACCGGGTATTCATAAAGGGAGGAAGGTCGGCAGGGGCCGGCGCTGGAGCAGCAGGGGCCGGCGCTGGGGGAGAGGCATGGGCCTGCGCGGCGGGGGAGGCAGGGGCCTGCGTGGGTGCGGCAGAAGCCGGCACGAGACTGAGATCGGACTGGACGTCCGAATTGGGGATGTGCGGTGGTGGTTGTGGTGGGCGGCGGCTGTAAAAGTGAAGGATAGGGGGACGAGGTGGTGGGGGTGGCGGAGGAGGGAGAGGACTGGAGTTGGTGGTAGTCGTCGGGGGAGAAGGTTCTGGCGGATGTGGGAGAGAGGGAGATGTGGTTTCTGATGTAGGCTGTGAGATTTGTGGGTTTTGGTATTGGGCCGTAGGTATAGTGGTAGTGATGTGAATAAATTCAAGTGGGCCTTGAAGTGGTACCTGCAAGAATTTATAAGGAAAACGACTTTCGTTAAAGACAACATGACGAGAGACATAGACACGACCAGAGGAAGGATCAAGGCAACGATAACCTTTATGTTGGGGGATATACCCAACGAAGACACACTCAATACTAGGACTTGACAATTTATTGGAGATATAAGCACCAAGATGTGGAAAACAGGCACAACCGAAGACACGAAGAGACGAATATGAGGGAGGACGTTGATAAAGACGGAAGTACAGTGTGTCCCAATCTAGAGTTGGTGTAGGGAGCAGATTGATTAAGTAGACAGCGGTTATAGCTGCCTCAACCCAAAGAGGTTGGGGAGCATTAGAAGTAACTAGAAGAGTACGAATTACAGAAGCAATGTGACGATGTTTGCGCTCAGCAAGGCCATTTTGTTGGGGAGTGTGGGGGCAAGAGAACCGTTGTTGGATACCCATAGTACAACAGAAATGAGAAAAAAGCTTTATTAACGTATTCCGTCCCATTGTCACTTTGAAGGATTTTGACCGAGCCCTGAAAAATATTTTTAATCAAAGCTACAGGAGTTTGGAAATGCGTGAGTACTTCATTTTTGCGACGTATTGGATAAAGCCAAGTATAACGAGAATACTCATTAGTAAAAATGACATAATATTTGAATCTACTTATTGAAGGAACATGAGCCATCCAAACATCACTGTGGATGATTTGAAATGGAGATGAGGCAAATTCTTTATTGGAAGGAAATGGCAATTGATGTGACTTACTAAGCGCACATTCATTACAAAAGGAAGTAAAAGAAGATTGAGAACCAAGAGAAGACCCAAGACGACTCAAAACCGGAGATGATGGGTGACCAAGACGATTGTGCCATAATGACGACGACAAGGTGGCAAGAGCTTGAGGAGCGGGAGAAGATGAGGACGAGAGCGGAAGAGGATAAAGACCATCTTTACATGGGCCATGAAACAAGAGGCGACCGGAGCGTAAGCAATAAATCTGATAAAAATCAGGTGCAAAGAGGAAAAAGACAAGATTATCTTGTGTGAAAAGAGCAACAGAAAGAAGATTTTTACGAATATTTGGAATTTGAAAGACATTACGAAGAGAGAATTGAGAATCTCCTATAGAAAGAGGAAGGTTACTGGTATGGGAAACGGGCATAGAGTCACCGTTACCCATAAAAACATTGTGTGGGCCCCCATAAGCTTGTGGATTGTTCACCGGTAGTGATGTCATGTGGTGAGTTGCTCCAGTGTCTGGGTACCAAAAGGGATCGCTAAGTTGAGCAAAATGAGCACCAGCAAAGGGACAGATCGTATTGGGACCAGAAAAATGATGTGGACATTGCGTAGGCCCATGAAGGGAGGACATACATGTAGGACACCATTGTTGCTGAACAGGAGCGGGCCCAAGGATACCGGGTTGATAAATAGGCCGGAATTGGTGTTGTTGTTGGGCCCATGCTGGAGTAGACAAGCCCATATAAGGCTGAAAGGATTGAGGTTGCTAAGAAAAACCATTATGCCGAGAGTTGTAGTGCCCAGAGTTCTTCCGATTTTTGCCATTGGTCCGACCATTCCCTCCTTGACCCTGACGACGGCCAGATTGCCCGGGATTAGAGCCGCTGCCATGGGTGATTTGGCCGGAATTAGAGCCGCCTCCATGATGAAACAGAGCAGTGGCTGTCGGGGTGGAAGACATCGTGTTGTTCTGCGCGTCAAAGGCCAAGATCCGAGCTCGAAGTTCAGTGAAGGACGGAAGGGGTGGGTGTTGGGTGAGGGCAGTCATGAGCATCATATAATCAGATCCAAGACCATGAAGGGTAGCAATGACTAAGTCACCATCGGAGACTGGTTGATTGATGGAAGCAAGGGAATCGGCAATGGATTTGGCATGTTGCAGGTAATCATCAATGGATTGGGTACCCTTTTGGAGGTCAAATAACTGGAGCTTGAGGCTGCTGGCACTAGCAAGAGAGGCTTGAGAAAAATGGCAAGCAAGACAATCCCAAATGCCTTTGGAAGTTTTGATCCCAACAACAAGTTGAGCGACAGGTTCGGAAAGAGAGGCCGTGAGAAGACTCCTAATGGACTAATCAACAAGGAACCATGCTTTGTGTTTGGGATTGGGGGCAGTGGTCGCAGCTGTGTCACCTGAAGCAGCGACATCGATGGTGGGAGAAGGAGCGGGAATGGAGCCGTCTATATAGCCCGAAAGATCAGTGCCATTGAGATATGATTCAATTGGTTGAAGCCAGATGAGGTAATTGGTTTTTGTGAGTTTGGGAAATTGGGAGGTGTTGGGGACGATGGAATTGGAGGAAGAGGAAGCCATGAGGACAAAGAAGGACATGTAAGGAACTTTTAGGCTGATACCATGTAGAAATATATTTTCTTGTGAAACTGTTTACAATATACAAGTTATATATAGCTGTGATTGAAACCTATTATAGAAGGATATAAACAACAGTAATTACATAGAATCAAGTCAAAGAATCAATAACAATCAATCACACAATTAGTGTTGATATGATAGAGGAAATCACTCTCAGGATTTGAGCAGAGAGGAAGAGGTGGAGCTGATCTCGCTAATATGTACATTGCTTCAGTGTGTTCTATGAAATTTAGTTTCAATCACTTGGCAGGGTGTTGTTTCAGTCTATTTGATATTAGGAACCTGGTTGCTTTAGATTTCTACTAAATTCTCGCTAAGATTAACAATAATAGTTCTACATAAAGGATTAAACTTGTCCTCAGATATGTCATTTGCTTTTTGGTGCGACAAACTAGCTTTGCCATTAAGCAGTAAGAACACCATGGCTATCATGGTACATGATTTCAAGGAATGTTACACATTACTCCTATAAGTACACTTTTTAATCTCTACCAAGTCGATCGGTAGATCATCTGTAGGAAAATCACAACCAGCAGGTTTATCAGATTCTTGATCAGGCAGCAGACCACAGGGCGTTGGCGTCACACCACTTGTGATCCCCTGAATATCAGTACATGTCCATGGCTGCTTCTTTGCCTTCTGTGCCAATCCAATGGTCACATTGGACATGCAAATCCCGGTAAATGGATGATCGGTGATGCCCTCCAACCTTGCAGCTATGGTTACATTTTCAGCTACCACATCCCTGTAGTTAATCCCAGTGATCTGAGGAAACGCATTCTTGTCATAGTTGCCGTCAGCATGTGAGCCATAGCTACCGGTCATCAAAAACACCCATTTCATTGTATGCAGTGTCATTCTCCTTACATATATGTCTTTGACATATGCTCCTCTCCCAACAGCTGTCTTGATCCTGATGGCTGATTCGGTATTGATGGCCACGATGTCCTCGGCTCTGACGTCTTGGATACCGCCAGACATTTCACTGCCTAATGCAATGGTTGCACTATATGGTGAGATGCAAGTGAGCCTTCTGATCACTAGTTGTTTTGTTGGCATTCCAAATGATATGCCATACTCATCCCAGCCACTCTTAACAGCTACACAGTCATCCCCAGAGACTATGTAACAGTCTTCAATTTTAGTATTTGTGCAAGAATCTGCAGACAAAACACACATTGTTAAGCAGGTTTCCATCGTCCCAACTTTGACCAATTGAGGTTCTTGCTTAAAGTCTCGACACAACTACATACAGATCTATGTCAAACCTGGATTGATCCCATCAGTGTTTGGAGATGAAATTGGAGCAATGATAGTAATCCCTTGCACAATTATGTTACTGAAACATCAGAATTGCGACGATGATTAGTAAATGTGGTACGAATAATATTATTGCTGCGTCACGTTTCTAATGTACGCAAAGATGTAAATTACCTGCTATACACAGGATGGACATTCCATGATGGAGAATTTAGGAGAGTGAGATTTGAAATCTGGATATCGCTTGAGAACATGATCTCAATCAGGTAAGGGCGGGTGTATTTTAGCTTCTTCTTGTGGAACTGTTGCCACCAGAACTCACCTTGACCATCAATCGTACCATTTTCTCCTGAAATTGAGAACATAACACTATGTAATCACTCCATTATATTCAAGTTACATAACAAGCTGTTTGGAGTTGGTAGTAAAATAGCTAAATTCTAGTTCAGCTAAAATTACTACACAAATTACAATTTACAAGTAAGCTGATTATAGGAAGCTAAGTAGATACCTGTAATAACAACATCAGTGAGATTTGTTCCAAATACGAGACTGGAGTACCTTCCAGCTGCTGCATCTCTTCCTCTACCATAAGATGGAAGGGCTTTAAGAACAGGCCACTCATTCAAGTCCTGTAACCCAGTTGATAATTGTGTCAATAAGACCAAGAAAAGCACATACATACTTAACATAAGAAAGTATATCAAACATATCATAACAAACCAAAACAGTCTCAGGTTCTTGGTTTCTGGGTAAAAAATTTACCAAATTCCACTTTAATTCCATAGTAATTATTTCAGAATATATATACAATAAAAGTATCAGACTATAATGTGAACATTAACATGCTGTCACATCATTTCCAATCTAAAGATTTATTACTGATTTTGATGATGATAAATTTAATTCTCACACACCTTGATCCTACTGACACACATAACCTCTTTATGACAGAAAACTGAAAAATAATAATTAAACAGCAGAAATGGAATTACATGCATGTTTGGGGATCAATAATTAAGAAAAAAGGAGAGACCTGAGAAGCAAGAAGAACAGCATCCTTGTGAAGATAAAGAGTGAAATGGCTGGTGAGGCTGAAACTTCCTGTCAACCATTTCCCTGCCGGAACAAAAAGCTGAGCACCTCCATCTGTTGCATACTGGCTCAGCTTACTGATTGCTGTCTGAAAAGCCTTTGTGTTTGATGTCTTTCCATCTCCAACTCCTCCAAACTCAGTCAGTGAAGCACTGTGAGCTCTGCAACTCATAGCAGAGTACTCAAAGGACTCAAATCTTTTAGGGGCCTTCTTAGGCTTGGCCTTGACTGCTTCTCTGCTCTCTCCCACTTTTAGTATTAAGGCCACAGCAACAACTAGTAACATTGATTTCATCACCTGAAAAAGAGTGGAAAAAAGAGGCTGGCATTAGCATTTGGTTGGTGAGAAAATGCAAGAGAAGGAACACGAGAGAAAGATAATGTGAAGTTTTTACTTGATTTTTCATGGGATTTCTTCTCAAGAATCCCATTGTGGAAAGAGAGCTTGGAGTTTGTTTATGGTGTTGCAGAGAACAAGAGGGTATATATATAGGAGGGAAAGTTTAGCTGGGAATAGTTTTAACACTTCAGCTATAACATGATAAATATGATATTGGGGTGGTTGTCGTTCTCAGAAGGAATTAAACAAATGACAATTCAGTTGCTTTTTAAGTGTTTAATTTTATCAGAAAAAAAAATGTCTGTTCTGTTTTCTACTTGTTATGCATACTTAACTCGAACATGCCAGAATGACACGAATAACCTACCAAAGAGCTACGGTTATATCAGTCTCTTTTTACATCAAAACTCTATTTTCATTTTCTTTGAAAAATTGATTTGCTGATCACGAGCAATTCAATCTTTCATATACTGTCTTTTAATATTTTTCTTGATCGTGTTCTAATAGCAATCTGTGAATTTGTTACATAACAATGTGACGAACAACCAAAAGTAATTGAATGCGAAGTGATAATTGACGATCACATACAAAACGACCAAATTATAAGTACTACTGTATATGGGATGCAACTTTTCACCTATTTCAAGGATCCTATAGGTTTTCATCTTAACCATAAACCAAGACTCACAAAGCAATGAGCTTGAGTTAATTGCATGTTGGTATCGCAATGAAGCAATCCTTCCTCTCATCCAAATCGATAGTTTTCTATCCAGATCTTGCTTGCACGTCTCTTCCCAATTTGGAGTTAGATGCTTAGGGACTGATACAAGCTTTGCTTGGAGGGTGCATGATCGAGGGGATATGTAAAGTTCAGAAAGTCGACATTTGAGGTGAATATGTACAGTTGAACTGTACGTAATCGCGAGAATATATATGAATCATCCACCCTAATTGATTTCTCATATCCAGTATTGACAAAACTTTGCCTCTTCTATAGTTCTAGAGGCAAATGAGGATTCAAATTCCACTGAAATTCCATATTGATAATGATAATGACTGCAGGATTGAGTTGCTGTAATAAACACAAAGCTTGTCCTATAGTGTTTACATAATGTGATCGAGTCTCTTTTATTCTAAGGTTAGTGGTCCTTTAACTCGAACGACATTAAGACAATCTCCAATCCAAAGTGCTAAATTTTAACTTTTAACATCTTAAATTCTGCACTATTTATTTATGTGACATCAATCGTCTCTAATATATCTTTTTTTAATGGCAAACCACTAAGTTTTATAGAAATTTTCCTGAGGCCGGAATAGCCAATATATACTCATATGTTGTGTACAAAGCATCAGACAAGAAGTTATGAATCAAAACTCAAAGTTATATACGGTAAAGAACTACTCTTTGGTAATAAGCTCAAAATTGAAAAAGAAAAAAGTTAGCCTATTTTATGACTGATACAAGCATAGCAATAGGCAACATACTACTCTAAATCTTCTCCTTACTCTTCACACTAGGGCCCGGATCATGACCTTCAGCTTGGATGTTTGGACCTTTTCCGACTACAATCTCCAGCTTCTTCTCCTTTGGTTGGTTCTTGGAGCCATAGGGTCTACCTTTCCATTTCTTTGTTTCATCATTAGACTCACTAGCCTGCCAAGAAACCAAAGCACCACTACTACCCTCCCTTAAACTAAAAGCCTTAGCTGTGAGCTTCACCTATGGCGTCTTCACCCTTTTTGAAGAACCGTGAGCTTTGTCCTATAATAACAACAGTTTTGGCTTCTTTGGAGAAGCCGAGGAGTTAACCGGTCTAGCCCTTTTCAAGGAGATCAGAGGAGATTCAATCTGGGGCTCAGCAATCACAATAGCGTGGGAGGACTCACCTTTCTCTCTGTGCCGAATTGTTGGTTTCTTCAAAGCCGGCTTAGGATCAAAAAGATTTCGAGCAACTGAAGGCAAAGGCTGATCCCCACTCCCTTGAACTTGAACGTCCCAATAGGCATACTGATTTGAGGCAACTTCGGCAAAGAAGGCAAAAACTTTGAGGACGCCGCGGTAGAAGATCCAACACTAGGGTTAGGGCAGAGTTGCCCTAGCTTGAAGCAGTGACCTCCCTCATGAAATATAAGATCACAATGTTGACAAACACCATGAAGGTATTCAAACTCAAAATCTATCTCCACAATCACCCCAGCAGTAATCCTTAGCATATTCTTCTTGAAAAAAGGTTTGTTAAGGCCTCGAGAAACCCTAACTCTAACCTTCTGCTGATAGGTCAAGATGTCATCATCCAGCCGCACAAAGGATCCGGCCATAGAAGCAATGTTTTTGATGTGCTTCTCCTTCTCCAGTGCCAGTGGAATACCTTGCAACCGAACCCAAAAAATACAACTTGTTCATTGGTATGGACGTTGGAGATCTTAGTCCATCATATTCTTCAACAAGCATGGGAGTATTTTGATAGTACCACAGACCTCCCCAATAAACAATGTTTCGATCTTTTGCAAGATCAAACTTGAAAATGTAAAGCGAAGGGCCACGTTCTTGAACCCTAAAACCGCGACGAACCTTCCAGATCCGACGAAACTTGCTTTGCATATCCTTGATCTCTACCGGCTCAGCAGTGAGGGTTTTGGCCAAGAGAAAGGTATTGCTTTCGAGAGGAGGATCCTCTGATGGATCCATGAAAGACACATCAATGACGTCACCACTAGCAAGTGTCATGGATTAAGCAAAACTAATGGTGACCTCTTCAAGGCTCGACATGGTGAACAATGGAAAGTTATAGATGGTGATGGGCAAGGATGAGATACTTGTGAGATAGCAAAATAGAAGGAATATATTAAATATAGCTAGGGTTTTTGAAACCCTAACAAGGGGAGCGGCTACTAGGGTTTTGCTCATATTATGTCTCCAACATACCCGTTAGTGCTAAATTATAGTACATTATTATATTTTAAGGTTTTGAATATGTTATATACATTTAAGTGTTATTGTTCTCATTTAATCATTATATTATGGTATAAACTCTACAACAAGCTTTTATTCTATAGTAATTACTACTAGCTGTTAGAATTTAAAGTTTGACCTAAGCTATAAACTCTTCTCATATAAATTGGGAGGGAAGCTAGCTCTTCTTATTTAAATAATTATAAAGTATCAACTCTACCAATGATACACAAGGTCTTTCCATCTCCATCTACATGCAAATTTATTGTCTTCGTCAAATGCTTCTTAAAATACAAAATTAGAAATAGTTCATCTTAAATTAAATTAGTAGAAGGTTTAAAGAGGTAGACCCTTACAATATATTTTAATCTTAACTCAAAGTGCTAAAGTGTTATGTTAAGTGCTAAATTTAACACCTAACATAGCACTTTAGTACCTCAATGTTAAAATTTAACACCTAACAATGTGGGTTGGAGATGGTTAGTGCTAAAATTTAGCAATTTAGCTCCTAACATCCTTGAATTGGAGATGGCCTGATTCCCAAAGTCCCTAGCTAGTTTCTCTGTCTTGTACAAAAATACTAATACTTGCTACTTGCTAGAGTCTAAATTTTAAACTCCATTAGTGATCGATGTGATCAGCCATGTTAATTTGAGAACTCAGCCGTCCTTTCCACTATTAAAACCATATAGTTTAGCTATCATGATTGAAAAATCATACTAAAATACATATTTAGTGTATTAAGGAAGAAATTTCACAATGTTAGTCCATTGGTTCTCTCTTCCGACAATTGGAACTTGGAAGAGGGTCGTTGTAGAAATTATCCATTTGTAAACTTGTAATATTCTTGTTTTTTCGTATCAAACTAACATTTTGAATGCATGGAAAAATAAAGATCGTAGCTAAGTAAAATATCTCACACATGACTCCTAGAGTGACTCACCAAAAATTCATGAGACTGATGAGAGCCTGTGAGTCTGTGGCTACTGACTAGTGACTACTATGGGGGCGGTAAAATAGGGATCTTTGCCTCTGTGAAGTTTTGGACTATTGCCGTTGGGAAGTGGTTGATCGGTTCCCAGAGTCTTCGATCACTTCTTGAAGTTTCCTACAATCATGTTCAGACTCGTATCACATCCCATTCAAACTCGTGAACTCTTCAAATCTAAGAATTGCCTTGCCGACGACGACCGACATCACGGGTCGATCAAAACCTACTGGTGGCCCTCATGCACCTTAACCCTAATGGCTTGTTGCGGTACTATAATTAGCAGATATATATACTAATAATGAGTCCGCCTTTTAGATCTCTTCTGATTAAACATAGTTGAATTATGCATGTCTTTTTTGTCGTTTGGCAGCCGAAGAACAATCCGACCCAGAACCTATTTTTCTAACATGTAAGAAAACTATGGTATAGCATTTCGAATTCTTGAACCCCTCATATTCTGATATGCAGAGAAGTTTGCAATGTCAGTGATATCGATGATTAACTAAGTATGGAGTCACGACGAGTTAATTAAGTGAGCTATTGAGGGCTTGAGGCATGACTGGGGGATCGAGTAAAAAGATGCTCTCATTAGTTATGAAAGTAATGAAACCCAAATACCCAATGTGCCAAAAGAATATAGTTATATAGATGATCGGTTCTGGTAATGTGCGTACGTATAAGCATAATTAGAGACGAGATGCTTGAAAAGAATGCGACTATTATAATTTGCCAGTGTCAAAATTAAACATTAATTCTGACTTTTTTTAATTAGGGAAGGCAAGTTTGGATCAATCGATCAATTCACTACGCACATGCAGCATCTGTTTTGGACGATCAATCATGTCCGAAACGTAAAGGGACAGTAAAAAGGAAACATCCCTGCTGACAACCCGTGAAAGAGGTAGAGTTCTTGATGGAACATGTAACTTTGGCTTCTAGCATACTAGGCAACAGAATAATGTAACTGGGTTTGCAAACTGATATAACTACAAGAATAGTTAGAGTACTATATTTTCCAGCAGAAGATGGCAAGATGCCCTAGAAAGAGACTCCAAATTTTCACGAGCGTAGGATATACACCTCACGAGAAAAGTCTCTTGGTACAAAACAAAAGAAAACGTCCAAAGCAGTAGTATTCCTCAGTGGAGTTTTGGAACGTGATTGAGAATAAAACCAAGAACACTTTCACTTCACGCCCTAAAAGTTCTTGCACATGCATAGACTATGTTGTGCGGAAGTCGGGTGATGTTAACAGAAAGAAATGCCACTCCGTAATTGGGAGCAAGCGAAATAAACTGTCGATGCTGCTCAAATTGTGGGTAGATCGATCAATATAAATACAACAAGTGCAATCAAGTGCTAAGCATGCATTTTCTCATCTAAAGCTCTAATGCGGTTTCTTTTTCTATATGTCGGTCGGAACAAATGTTCCTGAATATGGATGAGAGAAACATGAAACGGATAATAAGTAGTTGCTAAGTGTATGAACTGTCAAATTAAGACGTTAAGAATAAGGTGTAGGTTCGTCTGATGGAATGACAGATAGTATTTGTCTAAAAACGTGCATTTGACAAATGATTTGACGTACTGTCTCGTCTAAATTTTATACCTGATTCACTAGCTGTATATACCACAATACTTGTCTTTTAAGTTCCTCGATCAATTTAGGTTAATTATTAACTAGTTCTCAAAGAAAAAGAAAAAAAAGAAGGAAAATAGGCATTTAATCAACAGAAGAGAAGCATCTTTGGGCATCCATCGTGGTGGTAGCTAGAAGCCTAGCACAGCCTTGTGTGGTGGAGACTATAATTCATTATCCAAACGACCAGAACCATCCCACGACTATAATCCACTATTGCAGCTTTTGTAGAAATATCCAATTATGGGTTTTTGTTTGCCAATGTTAAATTATGTTAGTGTGCAAATTAGTGGAGCACCGACCAGAAGTATAGATTGCCGTCCATTTGCATCGGACCAAGTTGCCAAGGAAGCGTGACATGTTTACTTACATAAACGAATCAAAAAATTGTTTTCGCTAGTTGCAGTAGAGCTTCAATTCTCATTTTGTCATATTATGCAGATCAATGTATCATTTGGGAGCCAAGACAACCGATAGTCTCAAACTTTCAATATCCTCAAACCACCTTAACTCCCAAAGTTTCTGGTCGACACTTCCAAATTTAGCCAACCAATTCTCAACCAGTACATCCATGCCACCAACGGCTGCAATCGGCGAACATCAAATAGACAAATACCCACCGGATTGTGGTAAACTCTTTTTCCCATAGTGGAATTACAGGTAGACTTTGATGGAATTTGTGGGCTTTCAAATATATTTACAGCTAAGCCCAATTTCAGTTTAATCAGCCCATACTTTTTCCTCAATTGATGACAGCGAGGTTGGCCCATATTTGAATTATAGCTGCTGTTAGTGACAATTTCGAAAATCAAAGCTAAACCTAAAGATGGTGTGAAACTGTGAAATATGAAAAATTAGTAGTGAACAACCTCACGATCTTATCAATGAAGAGGTGAACACACTGGCAGCGACGTGAGACAATACAATGGATGGAACCAATAGCCTCGCAGACGAATTTGGTGGGTGTCATGATCTCCTGCCCACCAAATTTGGCCCATAGGCCTTCCATCATTTTTTAATCAGGCGGAAATTGAGTCTGACAAGAGGCCTCATATCATTTCGATTACTGAAACACCATGCACCACCCCGCAGCTGTTTCCAATAACTTACTAGCCTCCAAACTTCGTTTGTCAGGTATAACCTATCGTTTATCTCATGCCATGCAACTACCAGAACCTACCTAAGTGATCGAGTTCTAGAGCGCTCGATCCTGGAAGAAATAAATCAAAGAAAGGAAGCACCCTGAGACAGACCTCCCATGAAGAAAGGTACGTGTTGTGTCAAACCTTACGTACGTACATAATTAAACTCCCATATGTACTACATTCTGCACCCACCACATTATCTATCACTATCACAAAACACGTCGCTGAAACAATTCCGCTACACGAATTACCTGAGTTAGAGTTACATGCCTACATGTAACAACTCCCACTCCTCCATTACAATTAGCCATGCACATCCATACCCGCCAAAGGAAATAACTTAATACCAATCTTCTATTTTATTTATTGTATGGTAATTTATATATTTAATTTCACTTTATAGTTTTGTTAGGAAGAAAAAAAATATAACTCCCCGTTATTTGTCACTAGTCTCGTATTCATGTAATGCACGTGTTTTCATTTCACGAGTTGCGAATTTGTAGAAATTTTTTTTCTAAGAAAACACTTAAAGGTAATTTCTTTATGTAATTGTGTTTAATACAAATGATAATTTTGTCAAAGTACATTGGTTAAACATTTGTGTTTTTCCATAATTATTTTTTTACCTATATGTCATGGTAAGATTATATAGAAACATATTTGAAAGTTCATAATTTGATGATTTTCTTGGGTGCTTGCTATTGTAATGTCTAATTTGGAATATTAGATGGTTATATGAGTCACATGAAGTGTAAAATTTGCTTTAAATTGTGTGTCTGATCCAAATCATAAGAATAAATAAGGAAACAATGTGAAGAAAAAAAAAGGAAAAAAGAAACATATGTTGACCGCCCGTGTGAGGCAATCTATGCTTTTAGTCAAACTACGGTGGCTAATCCCTAATTGCACATGATGCGCATAAAATGTTGTACTAAGAACACACTTTTAATTGCTTCATCCAAATAGGAATTGTTGAGGATTCGGATTTGCTCACCAAGAGCACTTTGGTGGTCATATCATCTGCTGATGACATGTGGAAGTGATCACCAGCATCTTCTACTTTTGTTCATCATCTTCTACTTCAGATTTGCAGAATTGTAGGATGATACTTAATACCAAAGAACGAAACCGAAGTATGGTATTATTTTGCATCCATAAAAGAATCAACTAAATGAGCTATAAGAAACAAACAAAATAGAAGAAGATCGATGACAAAATTAACTTAATTTAGTCTGAGCGAAACCAAATTTGGTTTTCTAAGTTTCTATTTTGTTCTTCTTCCTTTTAAACCTATAGTATATTTTTCTTTGATTTTTTTTAATTTAGCCTTTTATCAGTAGTACTGTAATACAATACTATGTTTTGTAATATACAAAAATCCTTTAAAAATGTGTTCTTGAATTAGTACCGTATATTGGTAAAATGATCTTAGTGTTGCTATATATATATTGTTATGTTACTAGTAAAACTATATAAGGGAGAAATTGTTTTTGGTACATTGATATGGGTGGGGAGCCCCATTTCCATTTTTCGCCTAAAGCCCGAAACAACTCAGGGCCGGCCCTCACTGCACTTCGACGGTAAGGAAGGAAAATGATGATTGGTGTTGGGTCATAAAACTTGACGTACTGCTTATACTGTACTTTGTTTCTATTAACCAATTAATAACTAGTTAATAACTACATCATAAGAGCATTATTATTGCTTGCTTTCCATTTTCTGATAATTACATTAACAATGGTCAGTCATTTTTATGAGTCATCACACATGTAAACTTCATATTTGGTGGTGATATGACCACCTAAGTGCAGAGCTAATAATCCAAATGTTGATCACAAGTAAAAGCGTGTCTTTTTTTTTGCGTACAAAATTATAAATTGTTCTTAATTGGCACCTTATGCATATGGTGATTAGACTAATTATAAACAAGCATGCAACACTATTGCATTCTCTAATAAGTATTACAACGAATTCAGTGTCCCATCGATCACTTCATCAGTGTGTCTTTATAAACTAGCCAAAACAGTTTATTGCTCATTGAGCATTTCCCATTTTTCACTAATCATAACATGGCTTCCTCGATCTCAGATCCTCACTACCACGATCCAGAGATTCTGGTACGAACGAGTAATCGATCCGTGACGACGTTGACACTCAACAGGCCACGAAAACTGAACTCCCTCTCAGTTCCTATGCTCTAGCGGTTGTCTGAACTGTTCCTCCGCTGGCGGCGACGTCGCATCTGTTGCTCATCATCTCTACAATGGCGATATGAGAGCTGCTTTCAAATCTTTCTCAATTGCTCAATTGCATACACCTTAATGTACTTAGTGGCAACAAAGGCTACACCCCAGGTTTCATTTCTCAATGGAATGACCATGGGGACAGCCGGACAGGGGCAGGTATTTCAATACACGGTAGCTTTCCAGTGGCAACGGAGAAGACGGTGTTTGCTATGCCGGAAGTAGCTATAGGAGGGTTTCTGATGTTGGTTCCTCTTATTTTCTGTCAAGACTTCCTGGATTCTTTGGAGAGTATCTTGGTCTTACAGATGCTAGATTCGACGGTCCAGAAATGCTTGCTTTGGGTCTAGCAACTCACTTCGTTCCCTCATCAAAATTGGCTTCATTAGATTAAATCATCTACATAAACCAACACAACTAACCTGCCAACTTGACTGGTTCTAACGAACATAGAGTCACCAACACATCTCTTGATCCCTGAAGCAAAAAGGAATGGCCTGAGCTTGGAATACTGCGCTCGGGGACACTGTTTCAAGCCATATATGACCTTATGAAACTTGTAAACAAGTTTAGGATTTGATGCTTGGGGATGTCCAGGTGGGCGTTTCATGTAGACTTCTTCCTCCATTTCTCCATGTAAGAACGCGTTCTTCACACCATCTGAAATACTGACCAACCAAAATTAATTACAACTGACAAAAGAACTCGAACATAATTCATCTTTGCCACAAGTGTAAAGGTTTCTTTATAATCCACTCTAAAAATTTGAGTAAATTCCAAGCAACTAAACGTGTTTTTACACCTCTTTATTGTGCCATCTAAGTGAAACTTCACTTTGTAGATCCACCTTGCACCTACAACCTTATTCCCTTTTGGAAGATTAACGATGCTCCATGTTTGATTATCATGTAGAGCCTTAAGCTCATCATCCATAGCTTGTTACCATATTGGAGATGAATTTGCTTCTTCAAAAGATATAGGCTCAGTAATCTCATCAAGTTTGGTAAGGAAAACATGATGAGCCTAAGATACCTTGTCTGCAAAAATGGCATTGCCAATTGGATGCCGAGGAGTAGAGAATTAGAAACCTTGTAGCCTAGTAGATTGTTTCCTAGTACGACTAGGATACATCCTTTGTTGAATTTCTGCTGGTTTTTGTAAGACCCGAAATTTCTAATATCGATTACCGACACATTATGACTAATTAATCGACATTTATGTGAAGTGTCGAAAACGTAGTTTAATACGTCAATATTAAACTACACGTCGTCACAAACTCAGAAATATCTTTGGAATATTTTCAGATGCTCGGTGTTTGTTTCTACAAATTTCTAAAGTTGTGTTTTATTTCAAAAATAATTTTCAGTTTTGGGTATTTGTTTTCAAGATTTTAAGAAAAAGTCCAAAATATTTTGCTCACCGGGGCCCAAAGCCCGAGCCCATTTTCTCTTCCTATCTTCTCTCTTTCATTTCGCGAAATCCTTTTCTTTCTTCTCCTCTATTCTTTCACCGATTAGCACCACCACCACCTTCTCCTCCTTGCAACGTCGCCATCCGGCAAGGAAGAACATATGCAATCCCACCATTTTCACATCTCCTTCTTCTTCCATTTCATATCATTCTCCAAACAGCTTGTTTTCTGCTTGATCGAAATAGAGGCAGTGAGATGCCTTGGGTGATTTTTTTGGCGAGCTCTTCAGCTCCGGCGAGCTTCCTTGGCCACGATTTGGTGAGACCAATTCTTTTGTTTCAATCCAAATTTCTTCTCCCTTTCAATTTCATCAATTTGAAGCTTAACCTAATTTCTCTTTTTCTGGGTTTCATCACTGCCGTGCCTCCACAATCGTTTTCTTCCTTCTTGGCAAGTTGAGAGCTGCAGCAACCAACCCTTCTCTTCTTGGGAGACTTTGGAGTAGTAGCAGTTGTAATATTGTTGAATTCGACTTTGTAATCTTTCTTGCTTTGTAATCTTGAATTCGACTTGCTCTGTTGTTGTGGACATTGTGGTGATATTGTTTGTTAATTTAGGAGTGTTAGAATATGATTTTGTGGCCGGAAACATGATTGGAGAAGCATAGGGTGAATTCCCCTGTTTTTACCCTTTTCTGTGGTCATTTCTGTTTTACCGCAGTGTGAAATTACCAAAATGCCCCTGACAATTTTACTATTCATAACTACAGTTTTACTGTTTATTGTTTTACCATTTTACTTGTATGGTTTAACATAAGTTACCTTTTTACTTTTACTCAATGATTTTAACAATGTTACTTTTACGTAAAAGTAACTTAGTGAAAACCCAACTTATTTAAAATGGCGACAATTAAACGTAACGTTTGTAACAACTAATGTTACTTCTGATTCTTACCCAGTTTGAGGATCGAGAATCATTTAACTAAGATTCTGTCAGTAATAAAATTAAGTCATTGATATGATTAGACTGTGTTTAGATTTTAAACATGCTTAATATCGTTTGATAATTATAATTAAATTATTTTCAAGTCATTCGAGAATTAGTCGAATTTTGGTCAAATATGGTGAACTTAATCAACTCCTGGTCAACCTAGGAAAAACTAGGTCAATGTAAAGTCAATAATTGGTTTTCCTGGTCAAACTAGGGAAAATGAGTGAGTAAACTTATTTTAGATATTGCACTTTGATGTTGTTTCTTTTATACCTCATGAACTCAGACTTGATGTTATGAGGATCATTCAGAGAATTGGAGCAACAACAGCAGCTATATGTTGGATTTGAGTATCGGCTGAGATTCTACACGTCATTCCAGGTAGGGGAGCTAACCCTCCTATGTTGATTTGGCCTACTTAAGTTCATAGTCTAGTTCTCAAGAAGAATTATTTTAGATCCATTAAATGTTGTGAAAACCCGAGGCTAGACACGTTTTGAGATATTAATAGTAGTTAGACTTATTCGTGAGAGGGACATACTTGATAGTGTATGGGGCCCGAAAGTCCGGCAACCCCTCAGTGTAAAAAATCGTACACTTACAGAGGGGTTGCCGAGGGGTTGAACATGCACATAGCACACACAACCAAAGATTCAAAGATGATCAATGTTTATTTTCCTTCCTTAAGCACCTCGAAAGGAGATTTGAAATTTAAAACCCTACTCAGTAGTTTGTTTATGATATATGCAGCAATGTGTATAGCTTGTGACCAAAATCATTTAGGCATTTTTTTTTGCACCATAATGGATCTTGTCTTCTCCAGCAAGTCTTTATTCTTCCGCTCACTCACTCCATTTTGTTATGGAGTTCCTACACAACTTATTTGATGAAGAATGCCTTATTCATTAAGGTATTAAGTCATGATTTTAGACGTATATTCAGTGCTATTATCTGATCTCAAGATGCATATGTTAGATGAGAAATGATTTTTTACGAAGTCGTTGAAATTTGCAAAGCTATTCGCAACCTCATTTTTGGGTTTAAGTAAGTACATAAATGTAGATTTTGAGAAGTCATCAATGAATGTGACATAATACTTAAAACCATCAAATGACACAGTTTTTACAGGACCCCATACATTTGAATGAACAATTTCAAAAATACGAGTAGCTCTAGAACCTACAGATGGAAAAGGCAGCCTAGTAAATTTTGATTTGTGATATGTTTCACAATCATCAAGCTGATTACAAAAAAAGATGGGAACAATGCAGATAACACAAGAGTTGAAAGGTAAGCTAAACGTTGATGCCACATAAGCTGATTTAGGGAAGATGTAATACAGTGCACGTTTGGGGGAGCTTATAAGCTCTTAGCTTATAAGATGAGGAGAAAGAATCGTTTGGTAAAGACACAAAGAACTGACTTATCTTAAAAGCCTGAGTCATCTATGAGGGATAAGCAAAAGTTAGTGGCTCTTTCCTTATAATTATAAGTCAGTGCGTTTCCGTTTCGCGAATTAAGTGAAATTTTAAAAATGACATTGGGTACCCTTTGCAATGGCTGAAAATTACTAGCTTACCAATATAAAAGCTAAGCTGAACTAAAAACCTATCTCGCCAATTAGAGAGTGCCACCATTTCCATTTTGTTTCGTGGTAGTCTCCTGGTGCACCTCCATTTCTCACTTCTCCCTTTCGTTTTAAGGTTTGCAGCTGCTTAAGAGGTAAACAACTCATTTCTCCCTCTTATTCCTCAATTCTTCTCTTTTTGTTTTTGGGTTTTGATTAAAGATTGAAATTATACATGGGTGAAATCTAGTATTCTTTGAAATTGAATTCTTACATGAATTTTTCTGGGTAAGTGATGACTATGTGGTCAGTGTGAATATTAAGTTTATTAGACCAAAGAAGAACTTATCTGTAGCGATCCTAAATTCTGAACAGTAAAATTTCAAAATTTAGATCACTAACACTCTAAAATAACCTCAATAATGAAATTACATTACAACAGCTGAATATCCAACATCGAGTTTCAACAAACAACTTGATTACAACTCAAAACCAAACTCACTATTTACAAGAAAGTAAAAAGTACAGTTCGACAAATCTCATGAAACCTCACCAAAACTAAAAGAAAAACTGGGATAAAAAACAACTCTCAGCTATCACGCTGCCGGCCTGTCTTGTCACAGTTAATAAGAAGTACCTGCAACACTACCCACTGTGTCACGATCCCGAAATTTCGAATGATAAAAATTCTAATTCGAAGACATGAAAACTCTAAAATAATCTCAAATATATTGAAATCATCTTACAACAACAGTGTATCGAAACTGACTTCAAAGTACAACTCAATCGACTCGAATAATACATCACGAATTTATACACTCAAGTTTTAAAACAATTGGAAAATTAATATTCACTCAATCCTCACCAAAAACAGAAGAATGAAACCCTTAGTCCTCCGTGTAAATTCTCCGAGCCTGCTAATCCTCACCTGCAGAACTATCATCTACAACATTGATTTGGTACACCAGGATTTTAAAATACAAACCTGGTAAGTTTTTCAGCCCGTATGAGTAAACCAACATTTAAACATACATCACTTATAAAGGAAATGTACAATCAACATTTTTTTAAAACATGTGTACTCATGAGACTCGGGCAGCCCACCTGGTTACCCGTAACAAATAATATATGAAAATATGAGTACTCATAAAACCCGGGCAGCCCACCTGGTTACCCGTAACAAATAACACAATAAAATATGAATACTCATGAGACTCGGGCAACCCACCTGGTTACCATAATGTCTTTTTAAAACATGTGTACTCATGAGATGGGCAGCCCACATGGTTACCCCTCATGTAGTACAACAGACAAACTAGAGCTCTAACTGATCGTAATCAATACACGGCCAAGGCTTGGTTCCGATTTACATGACATCATCGTCCGAAGACCAGAAAATGTTTTAACAAGACTCAATATTAAAACCACGACAATATATATCAATTCATGGATGATATATATGCACACCACAAACAACACGTACAATATATATTAATCCACACATGATATATATACACACCACAAAACAAGAAAACAATTAGTGAATCCTGCGGGAAAGCCGAGTTCAGGAATTCACATATAACAAGAAGAAATAAGAAAAGAAAAATGTAATCCCTACATAATAACCTAGTTCAGGAGATTACACTGCACATAAGAACAATTAGTGATTCCTGCAGAATAACGTAGTTCATGAAGTCACTTTCAAACAGATAAATCTAAAAAAAAAAAAATCATACAACATAGTTCTTAACCATTAACCCTTTTAAAAATCATAACAATAAAATCATGTTTTACTTACCCGTGGACCGTAGTCAATCAAGTCCATGTATTTTCAAAACAATTATATTTTTAGAACGATTTTAAGGTAGGTGGATCAAGAACCCTACTAACAGGTACATCAACACTAATACAATGTCAAAACATCCAACCTTGGGCCGCCACTATGCGAGATACACACACTCACAAATATTTTACCATCAAGACTGCCACTAAAAGCAGAACATATTGACACTCACCACATGCCACTGGGCGAAACCATACAAGCGCAACATCATTACTACTTACACCACTGCATTCAAACATCAATAACACCGGAAGGTACATTTTTTCTTCCCTTCCGGCCAAACAAAACACACATACACTTCAACTATACAATTATCCTCCATAAACCTCCAATTTACCGAGAGGTACATTTTATTCTCTCTCGGTCTCATCCTCCACAATCAATATAATTCAACAAAACGCGCACAATATCTCAATGCGATACATAAAATATAACAACACATAAACAATAGAATTATATGCACAATCTCATTATCACTTAAAGGTATATATATATATATATATATCAACATATATATATATATATATATTTACTAATCTCACAACATACAAGTAATCAACGCATACTAAATACGAATACGTCTAGTTACCGCCAAAGGTAAGTAGCTTAACGTGAGGTTTACTCACATTTCCGCTCCCGCTAGCAACTTATAACCTAAAGTGAGATTCACTCACTTGGTTCAATGAACTCCAAGTACCTAAGGGACACAAGTTTCACTTAGTAAACCACCAAACCGGGAATAGTCTAACTCCCGAAAACAACCAACAACAAATTCAACCTAAAATCACCAAACCTTTAACAACAACTAACTTACTTAGGATTAACCTAACGCAAGCAAGTGACCTATGTAAACGCTCATATCGACGAGCACATCACAATGGAGTAAACCATTACTCCGAAACATGACCCAACACACCGCCAACAGTGGCGGCACTACCACTATTTCGGTGACCACAAATGATCACCAAAATTTACCACCACAATCTAAAAAACATTTCCAACAATTTTCTAGTTGAAAACAAAGTCTAAATCCAAGCCTAAACAGTCTAATCGACGAAGACCATAAAATCAGCACTATTCACAGACCCTAGAAAAAGAAATCGCCGATTCTCCTTGTGTGTTTCAAAATAGATAAAACTGTTTAGAGGGTTGATACCTACAAGCTTCAAGACATAAGAAGAATCACCTTGATTGGTTACCGGAGGAGGGAGTTCTTCTCACTTCTTCAAAATGGGATATCTGCTTTATTCTTCATTTATGGGCTTCAAACAGCTTGAATCTCTCTCAAACACTAACTCAGATGAGTAGGAGACGAAGAGACGGTTCCAACACCACCAGTCTCACTCAATTTCGTCGCCGGACGACGACGATATGGTCGGAGAAAGATCCGGCAACCAAGAGGGAAAAATCACGTAAACAGTACCCGAGATTGAGTAAACAGTAACCGAGCTGATTTTGGAAAGAAAAAAAAACTGATTTTCTTAATTTCTAATCTCCTCTCCTTCCTTTTATACACATCCCAAAATCAGCAACCAAACTTATGTTCCTAACAAGTTTCACATACGACATCCGATTAAAGCATGTCGCGCGTCTACGAACACGTATTGACGAACTATACGACTTTCACGAATGAAGTTTTCTGAGATTCCTAACGGATAAAAAGTCAACTCTTGACCCCTCACGATAACGTTTCCGAGTAAAAATCGCTCAAACATTTTCGTTTTTTTCTCTCGTACTATATAATTGGATCACCACCAATTTAAATATCTCCGAATAATATTTAAAAAATAATTATAAATTTTTGGGATAGTACACACTACATCATTGATTGGTACACCGTGATTGTAAACACAACTCGATCAGCTTCAGAGCTGGTATGAGTAAACCAATATATCTACTCAACAACATCACAACATATTCAACAATATGTAAGCAACACCATTAATTCCTAGGAAGCACGAAAACGTGCATACACCCACATTTCCCGCTTTCGAAGCGGAACCACTCCGGAAACTCGACGGAAACGTCCGAAAACGCGCCAGAAACGCCCGAAAACGCCCAGAAATGTGTTTCCAGAAAAATGTGTTTCCAGAAAAATGTGTTTTAGAAACGCGGAGAAAACACGAGTTTCTAAATTGGAAACACGAGTTTCCAAAAAATAAAGGTTTTTATGTTATTTTTTATATTTTAAATGAAGTACTAGACATACTTTCGTCAAGTCAAATGAGTTATTTCGACATATTTTTAACCTCCAACCGAGTTGCCGACCCTCCTTCTCTCTTGTTGATACCTAGATCTCTTATTATATTTGTATTATTTTCGAATGTTGAACACCAAGTTATTTGAGATTTTGAGTTACTTAAACTAAAAATTTGTTATTATATTTATTTTTTGTATAATATATAATTTTTTTTATTTCGACATTTCCAAAACGTACCCGCTTCCTAAAATTTTTGAAAAACACGCTTCCGCGTTTCTAAACGTTTTGCTTCCACGTACCCGTACCCGATTCCGTTCAGCCTAGATTAATTCACAACAACATCATCACATTGTCACCACGACAACAACACGTATAACATCAATATCTCACTGCACTCAAACTCCACAACACAAAACCACCAACCACTCAGACTCCATCAACAACCACAACAACAACAACACCCTCAACAACCTAGGCTGCACGGAAACGGATACGGGTACGTGGAAGCGAAACGTTTGGAAACGTGGAAGCGTGTTTTTCAAAAAATTTAGGAAGCGGGTACGTTTTGGAAACGTCGAAATAAAAAAAACTAAAAATATATATAAATTATACAAAAAAATAAATATAATAATAAATTTTTAATTTAATTAACTCAAAATCTCAAATAAAAAAACATTAAAAAATCTTTATTTTTTGGAAACTCGCGTTTCCAAAACTCATTTTTCTGGAAACATGTTTCCGGGCGTTTCCGGCACGTTTCCGGGCGTTTCCGAGCGTTTCCGAGCGTTTCCGGACGTTTCCGAAATGGTTCCGGAGTGGTTCCGCTTCGGAAGCGGGAAACGTGGGTGTATGCACGTTTCCGTGCTTCCTAGTCAACAACTTAAGGCAAGTAAAAGATAACATATTACCTCACTCCCTATTCACACAACACAGGCGTAATGCACAACGTCATTACTCTCAACATTCTTAGGCCTAATGATCTCCTTCGCCACATAGGAGGGATCAACGATCTCATACCCCACACAGGAGAGACCGAAAACATCACACAACATAGGTCTCCTTCACCACGCATGAGAGACCTTAACCTACAACTACAACGTTGGTTGCCAAACCAATGTCCTCATCAAGTCACACATCTAACTCACATACCACATCACACTGACAACACACACCACACTACAAGATCCACTCACACAAGAAAGAAATGCAAGAAAAAAAATAGTGAATCCTGCATAAAAGCATAGTTCAAGATATCACTCAAATAAACATAAAAAGTATAATCTCTGTATTAGTTTTAGTTCAAGAGATTACACCTTAAAAAACACAGAATATTGATTAGTGATTTATGCATAAAAGCATAATTCAGGAAATCACTAAACATACAATAAGAACAAAGAAATGAGAAACCAACACTACAACCCACAACATCAACACAATGATACTCAACATTTAACATAGTCATTGACCATAAACCTTTTGAAACCACTTTATAAAATTTCATTTACTTACCTATGAACCGAAGTCGATCAAGTTCATATTTTTGAAACAAAACATATTTTACCACATTCTTCCTTGGATTGATCAATAGGACATAAAAAATCCACAACCCATTTCAGCAATAAATAACTTTGCAACTGTGAAGAGCCTATGAACAGAGCATGTACATAGCACATTTGATAGAGGAAATGTAATTAGACATAACAAGCTTAAGTGTTAACCAATCACTAACCAACGTAGCACATTTGTTCCAGGGATGTTAATATGGATTGCATATGCTAAGCAACGTAGTACAAAGAGTATTAACAAATAACAAGGTTCTAAAACTCGCTACTCGTTAGTCGGTCGGCCGGTTGGTGACTAGCGAGTAGAGAAGTACTCGGATTCTAATTTCTACATTTTTTTATTTCTAAAACATATAATCTAATATATAATGTCCAAAATAATAAAAATAGTCCATAAAATATTACAATATTTAAGAGATAATAATGTCTAAAAAATAAAAAAACCATTAGTCCATTACAATAACATAAGTAATATAAGCAAACCAAATTCAATTTTTGCAAACAATCCCAAACATATGTAACTATGCCTCAAATTCTTCTTCTCCATATCCATCTTGTATTTCCTCCGAATCCGACTCAAAATCAGAACTCAAGTCATCTATTTCCTCTTCATCATCGGATATAAAATCATCCTCATCGAGTAAATGAATCAGGGTTGAAGGCAAACGACGTCGTTTGTTTTTTTTTTTATTCTGACCGAGTTGGCCGAGTTGTACCGAATACTCGGCCGATTTTCTTCCCGCCGAGTAGAGGCACTGAGTAGGTCAAAATCGCCTCAGTAACCAGCCGAGTACCGAGTACGTGAGTACTCGGTCGAATTGACCGAGTTTTAGAACATTGACAAATAAGTATACCAAAAATAGCAATGTGTAATAAAAACAAATAACAAGAAATCAAGCTGGGAGCACAGAGGAGATCACTTCAGTTCGCTGATTCTTTTCTCTCCCCCAATCCCTCACTTCTGAACAACACACTCAAGTACACATGGATTCAATACAGAACAGCATATCATAGACTAATCGTACAGATGAAAGTCATTTCTGGAATTACTCAAGGAATTTCAGTAACGATCGCGACTAACAATCTCATAATACAGGTAGATATATCTCCTCAATAATATGTAATCCGAGAAGATACTTGTCTTCATTATATTACTCAAAGCATATGCCAATCATCAACAACAAAGAGATCCAAGGAGTAGTCATTGGTTCTACTTGAGCTTTCAGTCAGATGCCAAGTAATAACTAATAAGGATGTCAATTAATGCAAAACGCAAGACTTTAAATAGTAAATGAGATAATTGAATTCAAAGTAGCACAATCCATTTAACATACATTACATCAATCAATCAAATTGAAAATTTGAAATCATAAAAGTGAGAGAACCTTTGTGTGGTGAAATCAATGGAGCCCGGAGGTGAGGGTGGGAGGAGTGTGGCGGAGGGCGCGGAGGACTAGAGACCGAAGGAGCAGTGGGTGGTTGGGCAGTGGCTTTCGCACGATGAGAGAGAGACGAAGGACGAAGTGACGAACGAACGGAATGATGGGTGACGGAGAACTAATCCAATCTGCCTTTTCTCTTCTTCTTTTTTGCGTTAGCTGATATGTAGTAAATATTTTAATCCCAAAATTTCCGCATGGGCCGGATCTGCTCCTGTCGCCACTCATGTCATGCAAAATTCGCTGGGACACTTTTGAACAAAGCAAAAAAAATATCATGCGAAAATAAAAGATACCGGGACCAAAATTATAATTCTGCTTTATTACAAATTAAGGTGACCAGCTACATAATATTCTTGCACTGATCACCACGATAATTACCACCCTGTAGCGTTCACAGTTTGATAATGCACGAATTGCGATTTGGATAACAATGCACTTCTTACCTTGCTACTTTGACATATTGTTTAGGAAGACCTTTCTCTACCATTAGTCTTGAGATAATCAACAAATGCACCAAGGTAGTGGTCTTCCTGCAGCTTCTCATCTCCAAACACAGCTGCAGCTTTCCTTGCATTGATCCTCAGCTGCTCTCCTTCCTCTTCCACCATTGCCAGCCTCAGTGATTTTGCTATGTCATCTCCAGTAAATGACCCGTCTTCTTTGCGTTCCACTTCAGCAGCCAGACCCTTCTCCACTAGAAGCCTTGCATTCAGAGGGTAACACAACAAGGCAATGCCCAAATTGCAGAGTTTCAATCACAGAACCCCAGCCAGCATGAAACAGAGAGCCCCCAACTGATGGATGCCCCAGAATTTCGATTTGGTCCACCCATCCCAAGCAAACAAGGCCTATCTTTGATGTTCTGTCTACAAAACCTAGAGGAAGAGCCTCAGCATCAGTGCTGGCCCAATTTGGTTTTCTGAGTGCCCAGAGAAACGGCAACTCTGAAAGCTCCAGACCATGAGCTATCTCATACACTTGTTCTTTGCTCAGCTTACACTCACTTCCAAACCCTACAAACACAACTGACCTGGCCTTCTGCTTATCAAGCCACTTAAAGATCATATCATTCCCGATCTCCTTTTTGGACTTCTTTGGAGGTAGCAAACCTGTGGGAATCACAGGTATTCCGGTGAGCTTCCCGCACAACTCCAAGTACTCTCCTTCAATTTCATTGCAACTACGAACAGCTAGTACTTCACTTCCTGACACAGTCTTGGCAAGCCTTGCAGCATCACTTATTCCTGAACGATTCACAGTAAAAACGCCAGCATGCCATTGAACGGCCTCAAACTTCTTTAGTGCTACCATAGACGGAAAGGGAACCCATTTTGGTGGTGAAGTGAAGACTTCCGATGACGGCGGAACATGAGTTGTTCGGGTGAACCACAGAAGACATACTTGGCAGCAGAGAAAGGAGAGAAGTAGACAAGAGGAACACCATACCCTTTGGACACGTCAACCGCCCAGTGAGCAGCAAAGTCGACGATGATCCAGTCCGGCAGATGATCAGCTATGAACTGCTTAAAGGGTTGTTGTAGAAGATCAAAAGCAATCTTCAAGTCGTCCATTTTCTCGAAAGGTATGTCCACCGTGGCCTCGGCGCCTTCCGGAAAGTGGCGATCAGCGCCCAAAGTTTGCAGAGGGAAAGACACGAATGTTATGAGAGATTGTAGCTCTGGTGGGATTTTGGGGAGCCTTTGAATGATTTTTGGAGTAGATATGAAGGAGACATGAATCTTGGCTTTTGCTAAGGCTTTCGAGAGTTCAATTAAAGGAATGATATGGCCAGAGGCAGACCATGGAAGAATCACAACATGAAGCTCTTTTGCCATTTCTAGTTCCTGAAACTGGAGAGTTGGTCAGGTTGATAGCTTGAACTATATATAATTGAGTGATAAAGATGTGGTAAAGTAACAAACCTCTGCAATTAATTGTCGGCACGTACATATTGGTACCAGAAGATCTACATCTGCAAGTGCTTAATTGAACTTTTGTTTCGCTTGGTATTTCTGCCCGATTTGAATTTTGCTCTAACTGTTTCAAGGCTTGGGATTTTGTTAGCTTAAATCAGAAGAATACGAAATAAACTTGTCACCAGTCATCTTATGAAAGTCATTCACATGTCTCTTCAGTTGGTATATTTATGATAATGAATGCACTTGATTTAGTAGTATAAATTGACTTCCACGACTACGACTGCTAAGTTATGTGTCTGGTCCCAGTTCAAAAAAAAGTTACGTGTATGGAAACAAAATGAAAATATCGTGGACAGAATAATTCCACACAATTTTGGACTAACAAAAACGGGCAGCCTTAATCACTGTGTCGGTATCTTTGCCAAAATAGATTACTGCATTACTTTCTACCGACGATGTGGGAAAGAGAAAATATTTTTACCCAAAAGTCACATGGAGAAAATGCAAAAAGAAAAGATGTGTTAAATAGAGGAAATTAATACGGCCGGGTGGTAATGGTAATGAAAGAGACAGTTCAATGTGACTTTAATGATGGCCAAAACTATGGTGATTGTAATGACTAATGAATAATCGGTATGAAACTGACACATTAAGGAGATATTAATATAATGAATAACCGTTAGAATAAATGAGCAATGGTGGAGAACATATATAAGTACACATGAATGATGTCATGACGATCGTAAATGTAATTTAATGGAGAATGAGAAATTCCACTATATAAAGAGGGAATTGGGCAAGAGTTAAAGACATCTGATTCTGATTATTAGAAAGCTATTCAGATTAGAAACGTTTTGACTTTGACATTTAAGGGTTTTCGTATCCCTCTCTTGCTAAAGGTCAATCACCCGAGTCAAAGGAAAAGAAAAAACGAACGACAGTCTGCTAACAGTTCCCGCCCACAAATATATATTTTGGTGAGTTAAATGCCCTTGGGGAATTTTTCATCACCAACAGACGATCCTAAGCTAGCTGCTCAGACGGGAAGTAGAAGAACATGAGTACATGACAATCTAGGCTAATTCTAATATGCAAAACCTCACATTCACTAACCTATTCCGAGTATTCTGTGGACTCGGGAGCTATAACAAGAGTCTCAAGTAACAAGAGCAGGGATCCTGTGCGTAATTATGATGCATCCTCCAAAATGAGATTTTTCCAAACCAGATGGGGAATTGGAAGAGACGTCCTTTCCCGGACCCACCTTCGAACTGTGATATATAAGTTGAATTGAACAGATTATTGCTTAGTGATTCATTTACAGATTACACTTCATTATATAGGCTAATTCTAGCACTATTCTACCTACTAATTTCCACCAACTATTCCACTAATTTCCACTAACTCCGACACTCTCCCTCAAGTTGGTGCATACATATCAACCATGCCCAACTTGCTAAGTGAATCATAAAAGGCCTTTTTAGACACTCCTTTTGTGAGCATATCGGCAAGTTGCTCTTCTGTAGAAACAAAAGGAAAACTGATGATCTTCGCGTCTAGCTTCTCCTTTATAAAATGACGATCAACCTCTACATGTTTTGTACGATCATGTTGCACCGGATTATGGGAGATATCAATGGCTGCCTTGTTGTCACAGTACATCTGCATAGCACATTCAGGCTTAATACCCAAATCTTGTAGCAAACTTCTAAGCCATAACAATTCGCACACTCCCTGAGTCATACCTCTGTATTCTGCTTCAACACTAAATCGTGCTACCACATTTTGTTTCTTACTCTTCCATGTAACAAGATTACCTCCAACAAAGGTAAAGTACCCTGATGTGGATCTTCGATCTGTAATATTTCCAGCCCAGTCTGCATCTGTGAAGCCACAAATCTCGAGGATATTGTTGTGATTAGAAAACATTACTCATCTCCCTGGAGCTGACTTCAAGTACCTCAAAATCCTCACAACAGCATCCATGTGATCCACACTCAGATTATGCATAAACTGACTCACTATACTTATTGCATACGCAACATCTGGTCTGGTATGTGACAAATAAATCAGGCGTCCAACTAGTCTCTGATAACGAGTTTTGTCAGTGGGCAGTTGATCTGGGTACTCTGATAACCGATGGTTTTGCTCAATAGGAGTATCAATTGGAGTGCAATCTAACATACATGTCTCCGTTAGTAGATCAAGGATGTACTTCCTCTGACACAGATAGATACCATCACTTCCCCGGGCTACCTCAATTCCTAAGAAGTACTTGAGTGTACCTAGGTCCTTCATTTCAAACTCTGTGGCAAGTTGTTTTTGTAATCTGTCCACCTCAATAGTATCATTACCAGTAACTACCACATCGTCAACATATATGATTAGAGCTGTTACCTTCTCTTGTTGGTGTTTGAGAAACAATGTGTGGTCTGAATTACTCTGCATGTAGCCAATTTTCCTCATGAATTGTGAGAATTTTCCAAACCAAGCACGAGGTGACTGTTTAAGACCATACAAAGACTTTCTTAATCTGCATACGGAGTTACTTGGAGAAGTGGCCACATATCCAGGCGGAAGATCCATGTATACTTCCTCTGTTAGTTCTCCATGAAGGAATGCATTCTTAACATCAAACTGCCTAAGTGGCCAGTTCAAGTTAGCAGCGATAGAGAGCAATACCCGGATAGTGTTTATCTTTGCAACAGGTGCAAATGTCTCATCATAGTCTATGCCATATGTCTGGGTGAACCCTTTTGCTACTAGGCGTGCTTTATACCGGCTTACTGACCCATCTGGATTGTGCTTCACTGTAAACACCCATCGACATCATACAGTCTTCTTGCCATATGGTGGAGGTACAAGCTCCCAAGTATTGTTCTTTTATAATGCTTACATCTCTTCCTCCATTGCTTTCCTCCATTTTGGATCTCCCAATGCATCCTGCACTTTGTTAGGTACCGATACAGTAGATATTTGATTCACGAATGACTCATATGACTTAGATAATCTTTTGGTAGATATAAAATTGGCCACCGGATACTTGGCTTTAGTCTGAAGGGTAGGTTCATATTTTTTTATGGGTTGACCTCGAGTAGACCTATTTGGCAAAATATATTGTCTACTATTAGCCTCAATAGAATGACTAACCTCAGATGAGTGATCTTCTGTACCAGGAGAGCTTTGATCAGAGGTATAAACAGTAGTATGAGATACATGAGGGGCAGTTGTGTTGTCAGCTTCTGGTGCCTGAATCTCTTGAGTGACGACCTCCGGTGGTGCCTGTGTGGTTGACACATTGGTAATCTCAACGGAACTTGTTACCATATCGACTGGCTCATTTGTCTCCCCCTCTCCATGATACAACTCTTCAAAATAGGAATTCTCCCCCTGAAGAGCAGTATCAGAAGAGGAAAAGTAACTCATGTCCTCAAAAAAGGTAACATCCATAGTGACATAGTACTTCCGAGTAGGAGGATGATAGCACCGGTACCCTTTCTGATGGCCTCCGTACCCAACAAACACACATTTAACTGCCCGGGCATCCAACTTAGAACGCTGATGTTGTGGAAGATGAACAAAAGCGACACAACCGAAAACACGGGCAGGAAGATTATGAAAAAAAGGTAATGAGACATGAGATGCAAGCACCTCATAGGGAACTTTCCCTTGAAGAACACGAGATGGAAGACGATTAATGAGGTGGGCGAAAGTAATGACAGCATCACCCCAAAGGTATTTAGGCATGTGGGCACTAAAAAGAATACATCGAGCCATATCAAGTAAATGACGATTTTTTCTTTCAGAAATCCCATTTTGCTCAGGTGTGTAAAGACACGTTGTTTGATGAACAATTCTGTGTGTCTTAAAGAACTCCTGAAAGACATGATTCACATATTCCCCCCCCCCCCATTATCAGAACGAAGAACTCGAATGGTGGCATTATATTGGGTTTGGACAGAGGCATGGAAGGTACGAAAAGCTGGAAAAACTTCATCTTTATTTTTAAGAAGAATAATCCATGAAAGACGTGTGCACTCATCAATGAATGACACAAAATAACGCATGCCTGAGACAGTAGATTCTTTAGAGGGTCCCCAAACATCAGAATGAATTAATTCAAAAGGAAGAAAACTTTTAGTTGAAATACTAGGGGAATAAGTTGATCGATGACTCTTGCCCAAAACACATGTCTCACAACATAAACAAGACTCATCCACATTAATAAACAAAGTGGGCATGGATTTTTTCATAACACTAAAGGATGGATGCCCTAAGCGACGATGCCATAACCAAATTTCACTTAGCTTGTCAGAAGTAGAGAGTAACGCGGTCCGAGACTGTCCCCCTGGTTTTTCCCCTGCGTACGTCAGATCCATATAAAACAACCGGCCCCGCAAATACCCCCGACCAATTACTCGTCCGGTGAGAAGATCATGAAATATCACATACATAGGAAAAAAGGTCACAGAGCACTGAGCGTCAGCGTTTAGTTGGGGAACAGATATCAAATGATGAGATAGAGCAGGTACATAGAGTACATTGTGAAGTTCTATGGTAAGAGTAATACGAACAGACCCTGTCCCTACCACGGGGAATGGCTCACCATTAGCATTAGTAACATAGGGTACGGGTGGAGGGGATAATATGGTAAAATAAGATTTGTCATAAGTCATATGATCAGATGCACCAGAATCAATAATCCATGTATCAGAACTACCAGAGTGAGAAATATTGAAAGCCATACCAATTAAAAAAGAATATGTCTTTGGTGCACTTGCACTGACGGTGAGGATGCACAGACAAGGAAAAAGACGACTGGTTCTTACCGGACCGGGTCGGGTCGTGTGGACCGGGTCGAGTGGACGGGTCGGGTCGTGTGGACGGGTCGGGTTACACGCAGTCTGGGCTAGGTTGTGTTGGGTTGCAGTTTGGGCCGGGGCGGGGCGAGCTGTAACCGGGTCGGTGCAGAGAGACCGATCTAGGAAACGCTTCGGCGAGGAGCGGCGACTGAGGACGTCCGGCGAGCAGCGGCGAGGAGCGGAGAGACTACTTCGGGTCGAGTGCGAACCGGAGGTCATCGGGTACATAAGATCACCGGAGATCGTCGGGTTTGCCCGATGTCGGAGAAGCTGGGTGACTCGTGAGGGAGCCGAACGGGAAGAGCATCGGAGGGCACAGGGAAGGAAGCCGGAAAAACGGTGAGGCAGCGGGTGAGTCGAAGGCAGAACCCGGCCGGAAAAAAATAGGAAAAAATCTCAGAAAAAACAGAGCTCGAAGGCTCTGATACCAAGTTGAATTGAACAGATTATTGCTTAGTGATTCATTTACAAATTACACTTCATTATATAGACTAATTCTAGCACTATTCTACCTACTAATTTCCACCAACTATTCTACTAATTTCCACTAACTCCGACAATATATCTACCAATCTTTGTTACACCTGCTTTCCAAATCATAGATGTTTGGTGGCCACACTTAGGAGCATGAGATTTTCTGTTCCCAAACATGGCAAAAATAAGCTTCACAAGGTTTCTAAAACAATAAAAGCTAGCATTAGTTTTCATCCATGTTCCTATTTAGCTCCCTTGCTATTTGCTAAGACAAACAAAACCATGACAAACAGGTTAGTATCCAACACCCACATTCACAAAAACTCTTCTCTACGGTTAGCAGTCAAGAAAATATATCTTCAGAGAAACCAAAGCACGAGTTCCAACTCTTAACTTAAGCTACTATGGAGTGGTGGTATCATTGTATGTGCTGCCTAACTTGGCACCATGTCCCTTGATTATCTTGACAGCCCGCAAAAGAATATCTTCTTCTGTAGAGTACAATTCATCCTTGCTCTGGAATTATAAAATGATCAGTAACATTGATGCAATAGCTATAACAAGATTACTGCAAAAAAAAGGGACGCAGGGTTTACCATATGCTTGAGGTTACAGCCAAGAGTCAATTCTCCAAATGAACTCTCTAAACGAGACAGGAAACAATAAGGCACCTCCTTCCCCAGGAAAACCTTCGGGTGTGATCTCAACATGTTCTTTATATCAATTGATATCTGGGGAACCTTATCCAACTCATCATTAATTTGCAGGGGAATTCTGGTGACCATACCACGCCATTGAGCTCGTGACTTGTTTACAATCACCTACAAAAAAGTATCAAGATTGCTTAAACATATCACAGAAAAACATTATTAAGGATGCTTAAAGCTAAAACAATCTAGAAAACATAATATACAGCATACAGAAAGCATGAGTAAATATATAATAGGAAAACACTAGAAAGTACAAAGTATCAAGAAGCTAAAACAAACAAGTCAAGTCATGCCCAGGTCCTACATACTTGGGTGACTTAAGCATGGTTGATGGTTTTTGAGTATATTAAGCAAATTTGCAACTGTTGCTTATGCACACAATGAGTATCAGAAGCCAGAGGGAACAAAATAAAATTGTGGAAAAGTACTCACCTGACTAGAAAATAGTGAATTGGGAACTATCACCGAGAACTTCTCGGCATTCAGTAATGAAGTGGTTGTAAGTCCCATATCCACCACTTGACCTTCTATTGATCCAGCCTGCACAATATGCAAAACTTTTAACATAATGAAGAAAATAAGTACGATAACCAGCAAATAGATTTTGATATATGACAAATTTCCGGTTTGCTCATTATGCTAGGAAAGATATTGTATGCCCAACAATTATCAGATCCTACTATAGATAAGAAAATGATAATGCTTAAATAATAATTTCATATTATGTGATCTTCAATTCATGAACGGCTGATCATTATGAAATAAGAGTAAATCTATTCAGTCTTAGGTTGAGATCATTGTACAACATCATTTATAAGGGCTTCCTGTAATATGCACGATACTTAGATTGATCTATAAGAATCATCGCAGAACAATCAACAAATAAAGAACTTGAACTGTGGAGCCTTACTTTAAATATTCGAGATACAGTATAACCCTAATGTTTCTGTTATCTCTCTGTGGTACTGCAATCAAAGTATATCACTCACGGCTCACTCTCTTACCAAAAACACAAGAAATCCATGCTTATAATACATTTTGCTAATCAAATAGAATGAATGGGATAAACCAAATTGTACCAACAAACAGATTGGATGAATGCAGCACAACATAGCTTTATTGTATCACCTAGTGAAAAAGGTTTTGTAAATTGTATAGATAAACCATTCAGGACATTTCCAAGGACATCTCTGGCAGCAAAAGCAGTGGCAACTCCTGCATAATATATGCAGAGCAGAAAATGTCAGATCTTATTAAGGTCGGGTTCTGGATTTGGGTTGGTAGAATTCACGGAATAAAGAATGAATCCCAAGAAACCCAACCAACAAAGGAAGTTTAAGTGTAACTTAATCAGAAGGCCGAGTTGGAATGAAAGAAACCAATAACAATATTTACATACTGTACCAAAATATGCAGTAAATGAAAACAAATTCAGACGTCAATTTGCAAACACTTCCAAGTGTCATGAATAAAAAGAGGTAGAATATATATGCCATCCTTACCTCCTACGCCTCCAACAGTCATAAGAGATTGCACAGCCACCCCACATGCCTCCGCTAAGGCCATTACCCCAACCATAAAAGACCAACAGATGAAATTTTGTCCAGAGCTAACAACTTCTCCCGGTCAAAACTATTGGGCAAACTTTGTGTTGCTAATACACGACCTCGAACCCTTTCTTTTCATTCATTCATTGAAGGTAGTTGTATGTCACGGACCTAGCCATTCGGCTGCCACACTTGGTCCATGCGGCGCTCCATCCCCATGGAGCCAGCTTTATCCAACGGGGCAATACATTGGTTTCGCCCTGTCTTAGACTCATCAGGGGATCGGCTCCAGACCCTAACCTGTGTGTAGGGCGACCAACTCCTTTCTTTGACGTTAAGTCCCCAATTAGCGACAAGCTCTCCGAATTAAACTGGGTCGGCCTGCCTGAACCCCTCGGAAGGAGCAGCCATATATCACCCACACTTTTAATCTTAGAACAGATCTCACTTGTGCCTGATGTTCTTATAACAAGCAACGCCCACGATTGACACTCCCGAAAACGGGACGTGACATCAGTTTCAACTGTCACGAGCTTACTTCTTCGCTATGCAACTCATGCGGTCTTAGCAACTCTTTTATACTAAGTCAGTCTTAATCTCGCAAACGCCCTACTATAACAATTGAAAGGCAAAAAGAATATCTCGAAGAGAACTTATATTGAACAAATAAATAAAGCTTACAAGTATGCTCCTTGCTTGATTGCTTGATTGCTTGCTTACTTGATGGATGAAATGAGATGGGTGTCTTGCTATTTATAGGACTTCTCTTACTTTACTAGTTCTAGAAAATTCTAGGACTATGTACAATGTAGAGAATTCTAGAGAATTCTAGAGAACTCTATACAAGTCTACACACATCTAAGATGATCCTTGAGTGTTCTAGAGAATTCCGGTCTCTTAGCCTCTCTATGGTTTCTAGAGAAATCCGAAGATGTCCCAAGGTTTTTTGAGACTTCCAACGCCTTCTAAAATCTTCTATGATCTTCCAAAGGATTCCGCCATATTCTGGATCCGTCTAGAATGCTCAAAGTAAAATTTGACTAAGTTTGGCGGGATGTGACATGTAGCTTGCTTCCCATTCCAAGCGCTAGCAGGTAGAAGCTATTCGCCAGAAGCGAACTTCCGGGCCGGGAAGGAGCCAAAAAAAGTAAGGGCCTCTTTTAAACAACAAGCGCGAAACTTGACTTTCAAAAAGAAGCGCCATTATAATATTAGTAAAGGCCCCTTAGCCTATCTATAGTAAGGGCATTTTCTTGCCTTAATGCCATAATGCCTTTCAAATCCTCCTAGCCATTATCCTACTGCAATAATCACATTTGTCTTCCACCGATATAGAAACCAAACAAATGATAGGATACCTGCACCTCTCCAAGCTGGTGCAAGATATTGAACAGCAATAGTAGTTGGTGCAACCACTGAGCCACTATAAATCAAAGTTCTTAGTTGGTTTAATGCAGTGTGATATAAAAGAACGCATATAGGTGAATCAAAATATGAGAACTTAACACCACTAACATTTGTGAAAATGCCATAAACGTAACAAGGTATCGAACTGGATCCTCCAAAGCACCCCAAAAACTTTTCTCATATGGAACATGCTCCTCTAATGCGCTTTGAGCTAGTACGACATTACGACCTTGATTTGCATACTTGTGAAACCTCTTGAAAAGCCTAGGCATCACTAGCCAAGCGAATACAGTACCTGCCAAAGTATATCCAACTGGAGCAATCACATTGTTAAGATGTGGATATGTATCCAACAGCTGCTTAACATATGGGGAGGTTGATTACTTTGCTTGGGGAAGAAGACAGGGCTTTCTATGACTTCTCCCAGCTGGGTTGGGTTTCAATTTGGAGACCAAGTCTTAATTGGATCCCGGCGGTGGATAGATGTGCTTAAAAAGGGTGGAATCTGTGTGGACCCTCTTTAACACAGTCACTTATTATTGACACATCACTAGTATAATCATCACGTTTATTGGCATGTCAATAGTCGGCTCACTCCGGTGAGAGAAATTTTTCAATGATACCATACCTCACGTGTTAATGTCTAGTGATTTAACATTCCAATCACAATTTGACATGTAAAATTTAATCAGAAAAATTATATTTCAGTTATTTTGTCAAAGATTATTTTAGGTTTCTTTCTAAAACCCTAAATTCTAAAGTATAAACCCGAAATTCTAGTTTAAAATCATCAATACCCATAAAATCATTTCACAAATAATAAAAATATGTTAAATTATAATTTTAGTGTAATAAATCTACGTGTTGAAATATAATATGTAAGGAGTACCACTAGGATTACGACATGTTCTGGTAAGAACCCACTCTCCGAGAGCCTAACATCTTTCGACAAACAACGTCTGTGTGTTAGCCTTGGTGAAATTTTTTGTAAAACTTTTTGTAAATGTCAATAAAAACACGCATAGGTCACGTGTTATGTGTTCACACGTATTATGCCTTCATCTCCAACTTAGGTACACCGTACATGCATTATGTTTTCATCCAGAATTTTTGATCTTTTTTTATTGTGGATGGATAGAACACTACCTTCTCCACCTCGGCGGTGAGTGGCGGCGGGGCTGAGAGAGAGTGGCGGTAAATCCGATGATTACGAAAAGGTACATGACAGATTGAGGATGTGGGTTTCAGTGAGTGATTCATGGATGGAGATTCGGAGATGGAAAAATTTTGGTCTATGAATTGGGGTTAAAGAGGAGTAGATGGAGACATGATTATGATAGCCATGTTAATTAGAGATGCAAAATTGTGGAGCCCGCCCTGTCCTGGAAACGAAGAAATGGGGAAGAAATAAGGGTGTGGCGTTGGGTGGGTCGGGAAAATGGACAAAATTTGGACAAAAATGAGATTACGGTGAGATCAATTTTCACAAGTAATAAATTTTTGATCCCATAGTGATTTTCTACTCATGGGTATCTCTGATTCCTCGGCTTTCTCAACCTCATTGTGTTCTTCAAATACAACGAGTCAACGACTCCTGCTACAGTGATAAAATTGGTTTCTCAGCGCCATTATTCTCACATGTGGTAAATAGAGCAAAGTTACCCAACCAACCATTTCATTTCATTTCCAAAAAAAAAAACCATTTCATTTCATCAAGTCACATGCATGGCATATGCGGCTTTTTATTTTTTCTAACGTCTGACCTTTAACACAGTTAAGTGAGACCAAGTCGGCTCAACCTATCCCCGATCAACATGTATGCAAAAGTTGATTTGGACTCTGAGAGAGGAGGCTCTTAGCAGACGTTGCCTAGAATTACATATATAATTTGGTTTTGAAATCCGATGCGAGGAAATTAAGAATCTTCCTAATACAGTAATACACGACTATTTGTCAATAAATTAATCATATCTTCATAAGAGTGACATCGGAAAGGTGATAGTGGGTGTCATTGCCCTCCAACTCAACAATTGACCTTGTCTTTTTTTCTTTTTCTTTCCAAGTGGTGTACCTTCACAGTTGCATCCGGTGGAATAGCTTGAAAGTAATTTAATTTTTGTTAATTGGTTTATCTTCTATTATTAGCATGGTTTGCACAATTTAATTTTAAATTCCACTTCGATTGATTTGGCATGATTTATTGAATTTGATCAAACTCTAGCTTTAGGATTACTATCGAATAAAACAATTATAGCTTTAGGATGTACAAAACATCTTTAAAATTCTTTGTTATCTACTTCTCGTACACAACAGCTTAACTAGTTTTAATTGATGCACATTAGCACATATCAACTTTATATGATGTCGATGACATCTCTATTTCTGACCTCTTTCACCTCAAAAAGATGACATCTCTATATTAGCGCTTCAATTTCAGCATTCTGCTTAATTTCAATTTTTGTTCCAATATATTAAAATTCATGTGTTCCCCAATGATCTCTAACTCGACATTTATGTTTATCATTTAAGTATCTTTGTCGATATAAAATGACACTCTTCATTATTTAACTTTATCCTCAACTCCTCACTCACCATTCCCTTTGACCTCAGATCATCTCCCCGTTCAAGTTGAGTTGATCTAGATGGAAAAAATTTATCCAAATTTAAGTATTTCACTAATGAGATCCCAACACTGAAAATATCTCCTCAAAGTAACATCAGCGTCACAAACCAAAATTGATATTATTCATTCCATAAAAACATAGAAGCCAGCTATCAAATTAGCAATTAACTTAGTATATAATTATATATTAGAAAGCGCCGGAAGTTAAGTGGCCAAATCATAAGCGAACTTTCTCAGCAAAACCTTTTGAAGTCTCAAAACAACTCGACCTCTCTTTCAGTTCTCTGCACTCTTATCTTGGCAACCAGACAAAACTCCATGAAAGACAACCCAAAAGACTCAGAAAACCTCTACTCAACATGGACCTCCACAAAGGTAAAATTATGCTTCCTCCTCTTGATCTCTTTCAGCTACATCTCATACTCTCTGAAATATCTCCACCCATATCTATGTACCCAACAATCTCAACTTCCCCATTTCCAATCCCACCCTTCCATACCCCAATCTGATCCCACACCAACTCAAGAACCCAAAACAAACGTCTCCCACATCGTTTTTGGCATTGCTGCCTCTGCCAAACTATGGCCTCACAGAAAGAACTACATCAAACTCTGGTGGAGACCGGACCGAATGAGAGGCCACGTTTGGCTAGACCAACCAGTAAAAACAGACCCTGAATCCGATCATAACCTTTTACCGCCGTTGAAAATCTCTGGTGATACTACCGGCTTCAAATACACAAACAAAAAAGGGCACCACCTAGCTATTAGAATCTCCCGGATTATTTCCGAGAGTTTCAGACTAGAAATGAAGAATGTGAGGTGGTTTGTGCTGGGGGACGACGACACCGTTTTTGTGGCAGAGAATCTGGTGAGGGTTTTGCAGAAGTACGATCACAACCAGTTTTACTATATCGGAGGATCGTCGGAGAGTCACTTGCAGAACCTAAAGTTTTCGTATAATATGGCTTATGGTGGAGGTGGCATTGCTATAAGTTACCCTCTTGCTAAGGCACTAGAGAAAATGCAGGATAGGTGTATTCAGAGGTATCCTGGTCTGTACGGCTCCGATGATCGGCTTCAGGCGTGTATGGCTGAGATTGGTGTCCCTCTCACCCGAGAAAAAGGGTTTCACCAGGTTAGTCTCCAAAACTCTTCATGTACCACCATCTTGATCCGCTTTAGTAAAAATCACTGTTCTTGTTCAGTACAAGCTTTTGGAAAATACAGTGCATTTCGTAATTGAGGAGAGTAGTTAGCTTCTTATGTTTCTCTCTCACCCTAAATCCTTTTCTTTTTTTTTGGTTTCATGTCGATATCTTTAAATTTACCAAAATTAAAAGCAAAAAAATTGTAGCCTGAAATTCTTCGTGTATAATTCCGGTTATTATTCGTTGCTAATAGTTGCATTTCATCTAAGAAAGAGAGATCGATCGTCTATGAGTGGATCATTACCCACATCTAGAATATAACAAGTATCTCAGTACTTAATTACTTATTATCCCATTAAAATACCAAGTAAAATGATGACTCTAAACCCATACACGTTTTCTAATAGAATTAGTTGGACTTTTGTGGTGGTGCTGCTCACCTAGTATGCTTGATTACCACCGTCCAATTATGTATGATTGACTATGTACAATTTCTTTTGTGCTGTCTTTCTATAATTCCAACGAACACAACGACTCCTTGACCAAAGCCTTCGGAACTATTTTAAGACCACAATTCGATTCCAATTGATTATACACTCAGTAATTGGATTATTTCATCATTTCATCATTTTTTTTGGGTCAAGTTTCTCATGAAACCCAGCGCAATGTGTGGGAAAATGAATCACATGAATTGACCATATAGTGAAATCCCTGAAATGGAGTCACCATATATATTGACAATAGGGGACACTCGATCGTTCCCTGATAATATTGGGACACATAGTGCTTATAATTATGTAAAAGCTTGATGCTGTTAGGCACATGAATATGATCCCGATGTCCACAACATGCCTACTAATATGTGTAGGCACATGTTTACGATTCCATTGTCCATAACATTCTTTTTCCTCTTCACTTGTGGATTAATCAGTTTGATGTATATGGGAGTCTGTTCGGCCTCCTAGCAGCTCATCCAGTCGCACCCCTAGTGTCACTACACCACCTAGATGTGGTTGAACCCATCTTCCCAAACACGGACCGGATCCATGCCCTGCAACGGCTCGAGCTTCCGATGAAGCTAGACTCTGCAGGGCTTGCGCAACAATCCATCTGTTACGACATCAACCGGTCCTGGACCGTATCAGTTTCCTGGGGCTATGCAGTTCAAATATCTCGAGGTATTTCCTCAGCTCGAGAAATGGAACTTCCAACCAGGACCTTCGTCAATTGGTACAAGAAAGCTGATCATGCTGCCTACCCGTTCAACACAGCCCCGGTCAATAGGGATGCATGTCAAGAACCAGTTGTGTATTATTTGTCTAAAGCTATCTACAATAGGAGAACAAATCAAACAACGACCGAGTATGTTCAACATCAAACGAAAATGCCCGAATGCAATTGGAAGATGGCAAATCCCTCTAGGATTCACAAAGTGCTTGTTCACAAATCCCCCGACCCGCATCTATGGGACAAGGTATGAATTTGAATTTTGAAAGAGAAATACTAGCACAAGTTATCGACTAAATTATATGCGAGTTTTTCTTCATCTCCACTGGGATTTATATGTGAATTCATAGGTGTGAGTGTGTATTATGCAAGGTGACACACGTACGTATGCACTATCGCTAACAGAGTATTTGCTTGTAATTTGACAGTCGCCAAGGAGAAATTGCTGCAGGGTGTTCCGACCAAATAGAAAGAAGAAAGGCACCATGGTCATCGAAGTAGGATTATGCGATGAAGATGAAGTGGTTGAAGTGTCGTAATTTGCCTTGACAGGCAAAACCTAGCTAGCGATTAACACGGCCTATTCTCACTTTTATTTTATCATTTTGATGAAGATAATTTTTTGTTACCATAAACCAATTATGCACAAATGTACGTGTTAGGCTATATATAGAGCATAAATAAATAAATAAAGAGAATGCATTCACAGGTGTAGGGTAATGTCGATCAAGAAATCCTCGGTACTGACATAATTTGGGGTTTTGATCGAAATAGATACATACTGTACATACTAATTTAAAAGAAAGAAAAATGAAATCGTACTAAACCAAAATCTTCTCGATCATGATTGATGAGGAGTGTTTGATATCGGATTCAGCCTGACTAATTAACCAAGAACTGTACTTGGAATTAGGAGAGCCATCCGTGACCTGGGAAAGATTGATTTTGATCTCTAACCTAAAAGGCTCACATGCATGTATAGGATAATGAATTTAACACTTCCTCACGAAATTTTTACGAGTCACGGATAAAATAGATGCGTTTACATGGCAATGCAGGCGCCTCTTAGGGGTTGTGATAATAAGCATTATTGTATGTACTTTCTTCTATTCTTAAAATTATATAAAGTCGTGTTATATACAAGGCAACGTGTTCGGCTATCATGTACGTAATAGTACACGTATTTAGTCATAACTACACTATAAGTGGATTAAGTGGTATAACAATCTTCCAAACGTACCATGTTACAATTTTGCAGCACATTCTAAAGAGTGAGTAACTTGAACTATCTGAAATTTAGACATAGCTAACAATTTCCAACATGGCGTATACTTATGTTTTCCTCTTAAAAACCTTTTTTTTATGAGACTTGCCAAGGTTGATTATAAAAGCCAAGAAGCGTATAAGCGCCGCCAAACGAAGCTTAGCAATATTCCTAACGAACAATAAAACATTACCCTATAACAAAACATTATCCATATAATTTTCCTCATTTTTAAGTCCCTACATATCAGTAGAATTTTTTTTTTGGCAGACAAACATATCAATAGAAATTTGAATAACATGACGCAAGACCGGAAGGAGCTATTAATTGAATGGACCGCTCTTTATCTCACGCCACGTGGTGCACACGTATGGGCCCTACAAATTCTCTTTGCATGGAGACATTTTCGAAAGGGTAAATAGAAATCCAAGGATTTTGAAAAGCATCTCCGAACCTATCTGAAGTTCTGAACTCTGAAGCAAGAAATTACAACATCACCCTTGCATTAAATTAAACTTGAACCATTAACACAAACACTACCTAGCCGACTCACACTCACACCTTTCTCTAAGTCTGTGTCGTGAATAGTAAGGGAGGCACTATCCTCACCCTCCACAGAACACGACCCTGTGTACAACAAAATTTTACCCGATTGTTAACCCTAACAACCAAAATAAAATTTAAAAAAAAAAACTTCAACACTTGTGGCACATCGTTATTCCTGAGCTTTTACATTGATTATGGACATTAAGGATCGAGCCTTCACCGGCCTCCTCATCCTCCTCGGGCCGCCTTCTTCGTCGCTCCCATCCTCATCGTCGAAGTCGTCTTCCATGTAGTCCAATTGATCCCCATTACCAACGTTGTGAGGTGAAGAAGGTTGGGGATCGGTGTTACCACTACTAGAACTAGCAGAAGCTGCTACATTTTCAGCTGCTGCCTCAGCAATATTATTAGTCCCCTCCTCATAGTTCTCGTCGTCCTCCTCCTCGGCCTTGCCTTTCTTGCCTCTCTTTCTGCCCCACTTGGGTCCGAACCCCGAATAATAGTAGAACTCATATGGGTTCGCGGGGTTAGGCCCCTTCTTCGCCGCCTTGGGCCGGGTACGGCGGGTCCCGTCTAGAGTCTTAGCCGGAGCAGCTGAGTCCTTTTTCGAACTGACAAAGTTGGAGGGAAGAATATTTCCATTGCTACTAACGTTGTTGTTATAAGACGACCTTCGGATATGATGATCGCAAAATAAGAAGCCTTCTTTCGCTTCCTTCTTGCATTGCCAGCTCCTCCCGTCGTTCTTTTGACACCTCACAATTACTTTATCATCGCCGGGCGCCATCTCTGGCTTGTCGATATCCATCGGTGACGCAACGCTGCGTTTTATATTAACCACAACGTTTCAAGCCACAGACCCCAGTCGACCGCGATAATTTTGAAATATAGTACACGATACCATAAAAACAACGACAGAAACCGAAAACCCTAATACTTAGGCTACAACAGTGAAATTAGAGAAGGAAATTCGAATCGAAGAATAAAGAAGCTGGGTTACCTCTCGACAGCTGCAATAGAATCCCCCAAGCTCCCATTTCTGATAAAACCCTCCCCAGCTTCGAACTACAACCAAAAAAAGAAAACAGAAGACCCAGCAAAAGCAGCTTCAGAAATGAGGCAAACCCATTAACCTAATTCATCACCGGGAGCTGAACACTCGACCGAACCCCTAAAATTATTAGGGTTTACGACGAACCCTAATGTCGACAGAAATGAAAGCAAATAGAGACAGAAAAACCCTAGTGGCGGAAATGCAGACGGAGCAATATAAATTCAAGAATAGAGAGCTGCGGCGAGCTGGTCCTCCGCAGATCTGTGGAGAAATTAAAAAAGAAAAGAAGATAGAGGGAGACTGACCTGGAGCGGCGACGACGACGAGTCGAGGTCGAGAGGGCACGAGCTCGAATCCCATGGGGACTGGTTCAGCTTGCAGATATGGGTCTGGAGGTCCTCAGGAGCTACGTTGGGGAAGAACTGGAGCGGCGATACCTTCAAGTTCTTGCGGATCCTGACCATGTCTAGCTTCGAACAATCTTTCTTTCAATAGAATCGATTGAGTGAGATTGGGTTTGGAAGTTATCGGCAAGAAATGAAGTGGTGGGATTCTGGGTTTTGTGGGGGGTTTTCTGACGGAGTTTGTCGTGGGTTTTTGCTGTCTGGGAAAGGAGAGGGTGAGAGAGAGGAGCGAGGTTGGGTTTGCAGATCTCGCAGAACTCGATAGATATATATTTCAGAGGGTTTCTTTTTTTTTGGTGTTTACATTTCTGTTGCTTTCTCGGCCCTTCGTATATGGTTTTCGATTGTGTTATTTTTTTGGGACGATTTTCGCCTCGCAATATCGGCGTATTCACGTGGAGGTTTGGTGTCCCCGGAGAGATAGTTGCCTCAGATGAAAGTTTTCCAAACCATATAATGGTATTTAATGTGCGCACGCCCCCAGATCAAAAAAAAAAACGAAGTGGGGATATAGTGACGAACGAGTTAAGGTTAGTTCAGTCATTTCAGTTACATAAAACACCAATTCTCTATTATGTTTTATCATAGTTAATAACAAATAATTAAGTATCGATCATCCATCCATGATTTAAATATCAAATTAACAAGGTAAAATCGATTAGTCGCATTTGTTAACTGCATATCAGTTAGTCTTGTCATGCTCTTAGTTTGATATTTTAGGATCAAAGTTCAAATAAATCCACCCCAAACGAGCTATATATTCTCAATCAGCATGACAATTATTATAGGTAACTTTAGTCGAAAATTATTATACGGGATGGGAGAGGGAGAATGCTATGAGAATGAATATTAAGTCAATGACGACGCTACAGAAATAACTGAGCTAGGTTACCTCTATAGTACAATGAGGAATTTCACAAACGGCTGGTTAAAACTCCCCAAACTTAAAAAGTAACAATGAGGTTGACGGGTTGAAGATGATTAAGAGGTGGCGCGTGAAATTAAGGAGGGGTAAAAGTTGTTGGCTGCACGCCGTTAGAGCAAGTGGCAAACACACGTTTGGCCCACTGCAACATGAAAACTGTTATGAAGAGTGTACCCTATCTGAGCTGTGGAAAATGGACGGCTGTGATGTAGTTAGTTATGATGTGGCAAGGCATCTGATACCAGTATCTTCGTTTTTTTAACAGTGGTAATTATAGGTAGGACACAAATACTGTTCCGTAAATTTAATGGATAAGAGTCATAAGACATCGCTATCCATAAATCGAGTTGGGACAAGAGCATAAAACAGTAAAACATGTACTAATATATTCGGAAATCCTAAAAGTTGTGGGGGAAAATACCCAAAATGATACTGAAGTATCGTGAAAGGTATTTTTTGGTACTTATGAATTTTTGTTACCCGAAATGATACCTGACATATTGCACTGTTACTCAATATGGTACATCTGTTAGTTTCTCCGTTAAATTGATAATGTGACATGTATTTAGAAGGACAAAATGATCTATACACAATTTTTTTTATTTCCCATCTCTTTTTCTTCAAAATTCTCACAAATTCACTAAACTGACTGAAAATTTGTTGGACTTGATAAATCATACCTTTATTATTTACAAATGTATTTACAATATCTTTTATGAAATTTGTAATTTTAAGAGGAAAATCAACTCTTGTATCACAAAACATAACACAAGTTTTAGTATATATATTTGTTTAGCAATAATAAAAAAATTAATTTTAAAATTATTATTTTTCCTATTACTTACAGTAAAACCTCTATAAATTAATAGTCTCGGAATTGATATAATTTATTAATTTAGCGATATATTAATATATCAATAAATTAATAATTTATTAATTTATTTATAACTTATTAATTTATCAAGATATAATAAATATTATGTTTCATTTTGTCGAAGAAAAATGTTTTTACTTATATTTTTTAATTTATTACGTATACCCTATCAAATATACTATTTTTATGTATAACATTGTTCAAAATATTATATTGTTTGATGATGATTATGCTAATTAAATTTTTTAATGAAATCCTCATAAATTTAAAATATATTATATAAATTATGACACTAATAATTTATATATTTTATGGGGTCTAGTTAAATAAATTTTCGAACTTCTATTATCTTATAAATTTAGTGAATTATTAATTTAACACGTTGGCTCTAAGTTGAGATCAGAAAAAAGTTTTATTTTAGCGAGGTTGTTATTTAATCGAGTATTATTTAACGAGATTTTACTATATTTGGTAAAAAAAAACTCTAAATACATGTCACATCATCAACTTAACGGAGAAACTAACGGATGTACCATATTGAGTAACAGTGCAATAGTTTAAGTACCATTTCGGGTAACAAAAATTCGTAAGTACTAAAAAATACCTTTCACTATATTTCAGGCATCATTTTGAGTTTTTTTCTCAAGTTGTGGAGATATATCTCAATAATCACACTGGGTGAAGTAAAAAACAACTCAATTTAATCACAGTTATGTAGTCAGGAATTACATATGGTTACGTACTAGCTGGTACTTTAACAGCAAGCTGCTTCGAATATAATTCAGAGTACGTGGAAGTTGATCGGCTGCTCATACGATTCACGGATTCAGCAGACAAAATCATCAAATACAATTATACAAATATACAATATTGTTGCTTGCTAACAAAATCAGCGGATACTAATGGAGACATGGTGTGTACATTGACCCGAAGACTTGCAACATATATATTGCAATTTGATTGAGCTTCGATCAATAGAAGATCAGCTCGAGAGTCTCGACTAGATCCTATATATCTTGCTTGTGGTTTCTAAACTGAAGAAGTGCAGACTGTGTGCACTTCGTACGTAGTTCAGATATGATGTACGTTGGGGACAGAATTAGACTATTAGAATTCAGCAACCGTGATCAGTTAAGTTGAGAAACCAATTCGATATATATGCTGCTCGTCAATATGTACTATATATGTAGGTATCCTTACTCACAATTAACTAGAGTATACAGGAAACTAGCTAACATATAAGAAGTAGCGAAACTCAAATTCAATGAAAATACAGTTCATTATCAATACTTGTATTTGGCTGACTGGTGATAAATCTTTGAGTTCAGTCATATGTGTTACATCGAAGAGAGGGAGTTCAATTCGATTCATACATTATAATTGCCACCAATATAATGGACCAGTATTCTTATATATATATATATATATATATATATATATATATAAGAATATAGCCATTCTAGTGAGAGATCCCATTTTTTGGTTTAAAAAATGGATAGCTAATTCATTAACTTTTCGATTACATTTTTCACATCTCTAATGTTCAATTTTTAGAGTCTAATGTGTAGATCATCTCTGTAAAATTCCAGTCAAATTGGAGGTATGTAAGACATTCAAAACTGGAAATTAAACTTATAAACATGAACGGTTGAGGTTTGACAGATTTGGTACGTTCATTGCTTTCCCCAAGTTTGATACATTAGCGATCACTATTTTGGCTGAAATTTTACAGAGTTAATCTACACATTAGACTCTAAGAGTTAAATGATAGAGATGTGAAAATGTAATCGAAAAATTTGTGAATGAGCTATTATTTTTTAAAACAAAAAAAGAGATATCCATGGTTAGAATAGTCATATATATATATATATATATATGAATGTTTAATATAACTATTTTAATGGTCATATATATACAGCAACAAGCACGGTTTTTCAATTTGTGAGTAATAATTCATTAGACGCCTACAAGGTATAGAAAGCCAAGAAAGGTATGGTAGAATAAACATACGACTGTGGCCTGCAGCTAGCTGATTAAATAGATAAGTAGCTATAACTGTACGTGGATAATGCATTAATCCTATCATCGGTTTCAATCTTTGACTGGAGTCCTGCATGTACATGGCCGCCGGGAGTGCCAAACTTTACTGTACGTGCTGTACTGAATTTACTACTTTCCTTCACATTTCCCACACCGTCCACACATTCCGCTGCAGCTAATTAACTACTGCAGATCAGATTCTATTTCCTTAGTTCAGGCTGTTCAAACTTCAGAGATATCTAGCATCTCGTTCGTAGCCTATTTATATTCTGCTCTGGGTTTATGCTTGTTTCAGTATTTCACGTACCCTAGCTAGCTGGTAGCGGTTGCTTGACGTACGCACGTTGTCGAACAATTTATAGACAACATAAAATATAGTTTAGTTATAAATATGGAAAGTTGAGAATCAGGAATGTTAATTAATTAATTATTAATTTTATGTCCAAGTTACTTTCCTACTTGATTTCAAGCCTGAGGGATTCCCCTCTTTGTGTAATAACATTTTAGCCACGGTGTGTATTCATCATTTTCATTGTGTTGTAGTTGTGTATTCGTTGAGCTAAATCAGAATGTAAATTACATCTTGATTATCAGAATGGGAAAGACACGTTGTTGGAAGTTTTCAAGTGTTCAACTTAATTTAGTGTAACAATATCAAACATGTTCATATTACCAAAAAAAAAAATGTTCAGCGTAAGTAACGACCGTAAAATATTAATTCCTCTATTAACAAAACATTTTCATTATCACGAATGTGAATGTGAATGTGAATTTTATACAGTGTCAATATAAATCTAAATCCAATTAACACAAAACACGAAAAGACTCCAACCCAAATAAACTAAGCTTGCATGAGTTGCATCTAATTATTAAGATATCTCAATTGCCTCCTTGTTGGGTTGGATCTTGTTTGGTTGGCAGGTGCACTGACGCCGTAGACATGGACAGTGGATACTGGCGGCGACTAGTATAGGCAAGGGAGAGTCTGCCTGCAGGTTAGAAGGTGGCGGCAGGTTGGGTGCAATTTTGGCTGACTGGTTTGTGGAGATCCAATGAGGTGGGCATGGCTCAATGAGCTTGGGATCGGTGTCTGAGTCGGCTTGAGTCTTTTGACTTAGGTCTGTTTTTGTTTTGTTTTTTAGTTTTATTTAGTGGTTTTTTCGTCCCTCCTCTTTAAGCGAGGGTTTGATGTCGGTAGGTAAAGTTTAGTTGTGTCGTTGGGTGTACATGTTTATAGTGCATGACATTTATAGGGATTATCTAAAAGTCGATTTTTTTGTGTCAATCTAATGGGGAGGTTTTCTCTGCAAATATGTCTGAGGTTTTGGTATTTAATGTTACTAGAGCAGTTATGTTCTTAAGATTGGCGGCGAGTATGTTATCGATAACTTCTAGAATTAATTTTTGATTAGTTCGAGATTAAGCCTACTTAACTCATGTCTCCTACTTCTTACGATAGTCATGTGACTAGCATTGTTGGTTCGACAAAATGTTGAGAATTTAGTTCTACCACCGAATGTTCATTTGTTATAATCTTATTTTAGTGATATATAATTTCATTTTCTAAAAAAGAAATATCTGATATATAATTTCATTTTCTAAAAAAGAAATATCTGAAATCTTTATAATTGTATTCCTAGCTTAACCAAAAGAATAGAGTGAACATATGGCTCGTCAACGGGTCGGGCCTAAGTGTATATAAAAAAGTGACGGGCCGGCCGGGCCGGTTATTTTCACAAATAAGAAGATCTAAGCTCGCCCACCTAAAGCAGACCTTGCGGGCTTTTACGGGCCGGGCCTTGCGGGCTTGTATTTGAAAAAAAAAAACATAATACTCTTATTTAAGGGTTTAGAACAATAAAAGAATTATTTAAAAACATTCTAACAAACAAAAGTAACAAATAAATTCTAGTTTCGAAATATTATCGATCGACACAGTAGATGTGATCGATATATATATTTAGGGATCCTGTAAAAATTCGTCTGTTTTGAAAATGGTTTGACCGTCAGTACATATGGTCAACAAAAAAAGATGCGTTTTGACATATTAAAACTCCATTGACCGGGACATTTCCAAATGAGTTTCCTCGTTGCGACCACACACGATCGGTGACAACGATTAGGTGATTTCAAATATGTAAACAGCTTTCAGCATTCACATTTTGGTAATTGGTCATTCCTTAAGACATATTAGTGGTGTTTTTGGTTTACCGGAAATTCTGACGGTCAAACGAGGTCCAAATTTGATGAAATTTTTACAGGATCACTAAATATATATACCGATCACATCAGCTGGTATCGATCGATCCCGAGAAGTTTCCTAATATAGTTGTTTCATAATGCGATAGTTTTATTCTAAACCTCATATAAAGGTTATGATACATTAGTAGACACTTTAATGATCGACAACTCTGGTTCGAAATATGGTCGATCGACACCAGCAGATGTGATCGGTATATTTATTTAGGAATCCCGTAAAAATTTTGTCCGTTTTGGACATGGTTTGACCGTTCGTACCTACGGTCCACCAAAAAAAAGGCGTTTTGACATATTAAAACACCCATTGACCGGGGTTTTGACAAATGAGTTTCCTCGTTGTGACCATGCACGATCGGTGACAAAAATTAGATTACTTCAAATATGTAAACAACTTTCGACATTCGCATCTTGGTAATGAGTCCTCCCTTAGGACATATTAGTGGTGATTTTGGTTTACCATAAATTCCGACGGTTAAATAAGGTCCGAATTGGATGAAATTTTTATAAGATCACTAAATATATATACCAATCACATCGGATGGTGTTGATCTATCTAAAGAAGTTTCTTTCATATAGTTGATTCATAATGCGATAGTTTTATTCAAAACCTAATATAAAGTTATGATACATTAGTGCACACTTTCGTGATCGACAACTCCAGTTCGAAATATGGTCGATCGACACTAACTGATGTGATCGGTATATAAATTTCGAGATCCTGTAAAAATTTCTTCCATTTTGGACATGGTTTAACCGTATGTACATACGGTCAATAAAAAAAGAGGCATTTTGACATATTAAAATCTCATTGACTGGGTATTTGCCAAATGGATTTCCTCGTTGCGATCACTCACGATTGATGACAAAAATTAGATGATTTCAAATATGGAAACAGCTTTCGGCATTCACATCTTGGTAATAGGTCATCCCTTATGGCATATTAGTGGTGATTTTGGTTTACCGGAAAATCCGATAGTCAAATGAGGTCCGAATTGGATGACATTTTTACAGGATCACTAGATCACATCGGCTGGTGTCGATTGATCCCGATAAGTTTCCTTACATAGTTGCTTCATAATGCGATAGTTTTATTTTAAACTTAATATAAAATGTTATGATGCATTAGTGGACACTTTGGTGATCAACAAGTCCAGTTCGAAAATATGGTCGATCGACACCAGCATATGTGATCGGAATATATATTTAGTAATCCTGTAAAAAATTCGTCTGTTTTGGACATGGTTTGATTGTTCGTACTTACAGTCAACCAAAAAAGAGGCGTTATGACATATTAAAACCCCATTGATCGGGGATTCACCAAATGAGTTTATTTAGTGCGACCATGCACGATCAATGACAAAAATTAGGTGATTTTAGATATGCAAATGGTTTTCGGCGTTCACATCTTGGTAGTGGGTCATCCCTTAGAACATATTAGTGTTGTTTTCGGTTTACCGGAAATTTTGACGGTCAAACGAGGTTCGAATTGGATGAAATTTTTACAGGATCACTAAATATATATACTGATCATATCGGCTATTGTCGATCGGTCCCAAAAAGTTTTCTGCATATAGTTGCTTCATAATGCAATATTTTTATTCTAAAATTAATAAAATATGTATGTATAATATTTTATTGAAACTTTTTGCTAGCTGGGCTCACGGGTAGAGTCGGATTTTACATCTCTAAATTAAGGTCTGCCCTCTATCCACGAAATTGGATTTTGACGGAGTTTGTCACATACCAAACCAAGTAAAACTCATCGAGTTTGTGGGGCTACGCGGACTTTTCATGTCAGCGGCTAAATAATGAGGTTTAAGTGAACAGGCCATTGGATGATCAAAAATAAAGTCGACGATATCAGTTGTACCACACAAAACACCTCCAGCCAATCCCCCTCCACCGCGTGGGTCCCGCCAAAATTCCCTCCTAACGCGGACTCGGACTTTCCCCCACCCTATAAAACCCGAAACCCGGTTCCTCTCGGACCTTTCCACCTTCGTCTCCCCTCCCCTCCCCTCATGGCGTCTCACTCCCCCAACCTCTCCCTCTTCCTCTCTCTCCTCTCTCTCTCTCCACCTTTGCCCTCTCCTCCTTCTCCCCCGTCGACAACCACCTCCTCGACTGCGGCTCCGCCACACCCTCCACCCTCCACGACGGCCGCCTCTTCGTCCCTGACTCCCCCACCGCCCCTCCCTCAAAAACCCTAACCCCAACCCCAACCCCAACTCCCCCCAAATCTTCCGCCGCCCGTCCATGTACTCCTTCCCGATCCAAGACCCGGGGACCCACACGGTACGCCTCCATTTCCAGCCCTTCAATTCCTGCAACTTCGATTCCACCGCTGCCCAATTCCACGTATTGGTCAACGACTTCGTGGTTTTGAAAGTCAACGGCTTAAAGGAAGGACCTTTAGTTCGTGAGTATTTGATTTGGGCGAGTAGCGAAAAGCTTGTAATACGATTTGTTCCTATTGAAAAAACGAGCTTTGCGTTTGTGAATGCGATCGAGGTCGTCTCTGCGCCCAAGGACCTTGTCGCGGACACATCAATGTATGTGAGTGATGGGAGAGTTGAGAGATTTGATGGGTTGGCTAAGCAAGCAGGCTCTGCAAGTTGTGCATAGGGTGAATGTGGGAGGCGGGAAAGTGACGCCGTTTAATGATAGTCTGTGGAGGACTTGGAGTACTGATGATGAGTTTTTCGGGCCGGGTTTGGGGTCGGAGAGGGTGTATTTTGGTGGGAGGGTGAAGTATAGGAGTGGAGGTGCTAGCAGGGAAGTTGGGCCGGATAATGTGTATAACACGGCGAGGCTGATAAGGGGTGGGAATGGTTCGGTTGCGAATGTGAATATGACATGGGTGTTTCCTGCTGTTGGGAGGTTTAAGTATTTGGTTAGGTTGCATTACTGTGATATTGCTACTTTGTCACTTGGTTTGATGTATTTCAATGTTTATGTGGATGGGGCGTTGGCGTATGAGGATTTGGATTTGTCCAAGGAGGCGGATTATATGTTGGCTTCTCCGTTTTATGCGGATTTCGTGGTCGATGGAGGTGATTCGGATTCTCTGAGTGTGAGTGTAGGGCCGTCGAAGGGTAGTGTGGCGTATGGTGTTGATGGCATATTGAATGGGATTGAGATTATGAAGTTGAATAACTCGGTTGGGAGTCTTGATGGTGAGAATTGTGCGGAGTGGGTTTTGAGTAGTTGGTCAAGCGGACATGTTAGTGTGTTGGTTCCCCTGGTTGCTGCCGCTTGTGTGCTACTAAGCTTATCTATGGTTACAGGGAGGAGGATCATGAAAAAGGAGGAGTCTCTGGCATGGTCGAAGCTGCCTGTGGATGTTTCAGATGTCAATGCCAAGGATGGAAATGCACATCAATCGGTTAAATTCTTCAGTTGGAGTTCAATGAATTCGGAGCTGTAGTTTTCAAAGTCTCCAAAGAGTAAAGAGTGGTAATCTTATTGCCTATGTAGCATAGTTATGTAATAGTATGAAGTTGTATGAGTTTTACACTCATGAAGCATATCTAAGACTCATAATTTAGTAGACCACAACCACTATGCCCTGTGCGAGACAGAGTACTCATCTAGTCATCTTTGGTTAGCGTTCATCGCTGGGAAACAAGTCCATCAACAACAGAATTATTTCAATTGCTCAAACAAACTGCACTAATAACAGATACTGTCTGTGAACCTACTAGTACTGTAAAACGAGCGTCCCAATCATATTTCCTACGGTGTATAGTCGAAGTCTGAAGTTGGATAAGCTTCAGGCAACAGCTGGTGTGATTTCTTACTTTAAAATACGTTGTACACTTCCTTTTCTTACTGCTCTGATCTTGGCTGCCAGCTACTAGATAGGTTAGTATGGCAGTTGATTTACTTGATTATACATGCCCAGGTTTAAGACCCAGCATTAACTATTGATGTGGTAGCAAGAACAACCCACATTCCAAGAGGTTGGGCGATGCAACCCCGATAACAATTGATTGAATAGTAGCCTCGTGGGGACCAAATCAAAATACTAACAAGTTAATTGAATGAAAATGGGAGTTACAAAATTATTAAAAAGCTAGTGAAAAGAATCTGAATTGTATAATGAGAAGTGCAAATTATTTTAACTCGATTTCTATGGTAGAAAATATTTATGACGATGAAAATAACTGAATGATAAGTGATCGTGGCGTGGCAGTTAGTTTATTGTTTGATAAGTTTGGCAACTATTTTTTCTTCTTCTCAAGATTAATATGTGCCAGAAACACTTCAAGATGTTTCCTCCTCCCAATTCCCAAAGAGAAATTTATAAAAATTGGTAAAACTTGATGTGAGAATTGCTTAAACTCTACTAACTCGAGTTACTCAAACTTGGTAGTTCACTCAGCTTTATGCATAAATCAATAGATACCGTACATAACACGTACAAGTCATGTACATATGTTTGACTTTTTCAAATTTCCAATTCCAACAGGCTAATGAGTTCATACGTGTCCTATATAAATTTTTGACATGTCAGCCTCCACTATGCCCCACACACATAAAACACAAGCTTTGCCTAAGAACTATCATTGTGTCACGTGGCGCATGCAGTATGGTAAATTAGCCAATTAGGTGCATCAGTGCATGCATGCTTACATTACCTTATTACCATATATAACCGCCACTAGTTTTGATTGATCTTCCAAACTTATGTAACATATGATTTTACAAGACAATCTAGGCACTGTTTTGATGTAAATAAAACCTACCATATATCCATGAGCATTTCAGTTCTGGCCCTTACTTGTTAGATACATTCATACAAATATGTCGGATCGCGATCGATGATAAGAATATGGTATATGGTGTGTTTCCACGTAAATATATATTGTAAGTATGATAAATCTCATAAGGGCACTGCCATATTTGGATTACCACCAAACTAGGACTCGTACGGTCGTACCATGTTGTAATTTGTAAGTTGCAACACGTACCATGGATAAGAAGATAGAAGTATTAACATAAAGATCGAGTGATTACTTCATTAATGAAATTAACAATTTTAATTTATTTATTCAATCAATCGGCTAATGTTGCATGCCCCTTGCATATAAATGGTTGACTTGGTTATAAAATAGGATCCATCATGGAAGTCCCACACAGTTTTGGGTTAAGCAGCCAAGAATGAACCATGCATAAACTTCAAAACCCTAGATTCTACAAGCATTAGTATAAAATATATTCATTATTTCCTATATATACAAACGAATTCCACTACATTCTCCATAACACAACCTTCTTAGTGTCTTCGAGTTTCGCAGTGAGCTCCCACAAAGCCCTAGCTTCTCAGAGAGAAAACCAGATCGAGAGATATCTGGATTCGAAAGTGGTGATCAAAAACACATCACCTCCTTCCCATGAAGGAACCAGAATGATACGGGCGGTGATAGGGCTGTGCTTAGCGTTGGTGGTGCTTGAGGGGTTTTTGTTCTATGCCATGATGCCCACGAACACTTTTAGGCAGAAATGGCTGCCTCGACTTCGAGCCGACGCTGGTTCAAGTACTTATCTTGGAGCACAAGGTACTCATTCCAAATCGAAAAGCTGAGTAACTAAGATTAATAGCATGCTTTCATTTCTTGGGAGATAAAAACTGAATTATGTATCTTTGTTCTTGCAGGTTTAGTTCTTCTGTTATACGTATTTCCCGTTTTGCTCGCAGCTGTGCTGGGTTGTGTGTATCTTCATCTGGGAAAGAAGATGAATACTACTTATAAAAGGGAAAGGTGAAGACATTTGAACTACTTTTTTCTTTTTACTGCCTGATATATGGTGATTGAAGTTACAGTTTAAGTTTGTTTTTCTTAATTTGTATCAGCCGTGATGGAAGAACGAACCTTTTAGCTGTGTGGAAACAGCCCATGCTTGTGAAAGGTCCTCTAGGCATTGTTTCTGGGATAGAGCTCACCTTCTTCACCATGTTCATTGCACTTTTAGTTTGGTTTCTAACCACGGCCTTGACAAACGGTTTTAAGACAATCACACCACAACTCGCGGCAAAGAGCCATGAAAAAGTGTAAGACTCCATGGCAAACAACAAATTGAGTTGCTCCCTTAATGCGACTGGATCGTGTCATTCGTTGTGTCATGTTTACTTAGTATTGAAACTGTGTTTTAAAATTTTGTGTTTGGTGGTTGTTTTCGGCAGATGGGAACTTAAACTGGAGGCGGCATCATTGAGGCTAGGAGTTGTGGGTAACGTATGCCTATGACTTCTGTTCTATCCGGTAGCTCGTGGCTCGTCGATTTTGCCTATGTTTGGCCTCACATATGAGGCTAGCGTCAAGTATCATATATGTATCGGACACATAATGATGGCACTCTTCACAGCACATGGAGGTTGTTATATCATATATTGGGCTGTCACAGGTCACATTTCTCAGGTAATTGATTGTAACGACCCCAAAATTTCGAGTATAAAAACTCAAAATTTCAAAATCGTTAAACACCAAACAATCTCAACGAATCGAAATCATTTAAAATGCCACAGCGGATCATCTCTGAGTTCAAAATACAACTCAGTCAAACCGATTATTACAACCCAAATTATAATCCAATATTATAACAATGAAATTGCGTAATCCTCACAACAAACTCACAAGATAGTCACACAAAATCCTCACACCAGCTGGAGATAAATAACTTCAAGTCCACTGAGCGGTACGTCAATTCCCACTAATCCACACCTGCAGAGTTATCCACTACACCATCGAATTGGTGCACCGAGATTGTAAACACAAACCCGGTAAGCTTTACAGCTCGTATGAGTAAAATGAAAATATAACTCGCATAACAATATATTCGAAAATCCAGAAATCAAACAAATATAAATGCACTCATGAGTTAATGGACGGCCCATCTGGTCGTCCCAAAGAAATATGAAATAAAACGCTCATGAGAAATTAAGTAACCCTTCTGGTTACCCAAATGCATTTATATTACGGGTACCAAGAACGCTGGTACACATCTGTTACCCCTCTCGTAATACACCGCCGATATTGGATAGCCACCCGCTACCCAACATCCAAAACAATCTGAGTACCCATGAGCAGATAACCACCCGTTACCTCACATGCAGTACTACGGCAGACAGACTAGAGCTCTAACTGTATCGTAACTTTCGCCCGGCCAAAGACTAGGTTCTGACTTGCCAAACACGTACAATAATCTCACATCATATTGTACCAAATCACGTCCGAAGACAAATCAAAATTTTAACAATCTCAATGTTAAAATCACGTACAATAATCTCACATCATATTGTACCAAAAATCAAGTCCGAAGACAAATCAACATTTTAATAATCTCCATGTTAAAATCACGTACAATAATCTCACATCATATTGTACAAAAAATCAAGTCCGAAGACAAATAAACATTTTAACAATCTCCATGTTAAAATCACGTACAATAATCTCACATCATATTGTACAAATCAAAATCACATGCTCGATATATAAATTTCGTCATCAAAATGATATAAAACACGATAAAATCATAACAGTATATTATATAGCAAACTATATATATATGTACATATTTACCATTTATACAATATATATATAATCCATTATATCATATACATGTCATATTTCATAAACACGTCCGAAGACAAAAACACGTCCGAAGACAAAACTCGTCCGAAGACAAAACATTTTAACAAACTCATGTTAAAACCACGTACGATTATCAAACATCTTATTGTACAAAAATCAAATCACATGCTCAATATTTAATTCTCGTCATCGAAATGACCAATTTCAATGAATTCATAACAGTATATAATATAGCAAACTATATATATATGTACTTATTACCATTTATACAATATATATGTAATCCACTATATCGTATACATGTCGTAATTCAATATTAAAAACTCTTGTAAAATTCTGAATCTCCACAAGGGTAGATTCGTAAATATGTGAGATTTTACTCACATTCTTTCCTGCGCGCAACTTCCACGACCCTGAAAGTAATTTCCTCACTCATTTCGTCAGTCACCTAATAGCACGATAAATGCTTAGAAAATGATACTTAAAATATCAGGTGACGAGTTCAGCACAGCTAAATGTTGTTCATAAAAATTGTTCACGGAACACTGTTCATGTTTGCTAATAACTGTTTTTACTAAACCACTGTTCACAGTTAATGTTTTACCAAAACACTGTTCATAGTACTGTTTTACCACGCACTGTTCACATTTACTGTTACAGATCACTATTCACAGTTACTGTTACAGATTGCTATTCATGCAGAGTTACTATTCATCCGACGTTACTGTTCACTGACCGCCACCAATCATCACCAAATTTCACCACCACAACCTAAACAACATTTCCAACAACTTCCTAGTTGACACCAAGGTCTAAATCCGAGTCTAAACAGTCCAAACAACGAAGAACATAAAATCGGCACTATTCACAAACCCTAGAAATTGAAATTTTGATTCGGGTACTTACACTTCGATTTGGCTCGATTCCTTTTGTGGGAATGTTGCTGGGACTGAGACAAGCAAAACCCCCCAAGAATCTCGAGCCATGGTGGCCGGAGGAGGCGGCGCCGCTACAGCAGTAACTTCCGGCGGTTGCTACACCGTGTGTGGTTGTCGCCGGAGTGCAAGGCGTAACCCAAAAGATGGAGCTCGTCGAGCTCGTCAGTTTGATAGGTGGCACGACACGAGGCGACGTCAGATGGTGGAGAAATCGGCCGGAGAAGGTTTTTGGGTCGGGTGAACAGTACCCGAGCTGATTTTTAGAAAAAATATGATTTTCTGATTTTTAATCTCCTCTCATTCCTTTTATACTATTTCCAAAATCGGAAACGAACTTCCGACGTTAATAACTTTCGCGTCCGACGTCCGATTCGAACGCATGATGTGTCCACGAATTCGTATCGATGAGCTCTACGACTTTCGTGAAGGAAGTTTTCGCAACCGAGCGACGGAATAAAAGTCGATCTATACGTTGCGATAGCGTTACGTTTTCTAATTAAACGATCCGAGAACGTTTCCGTTTTCGTTTCGAAATGTCGCAAACCTCCAATTGTCGTCTTGAATTAATTTCACAAGTTTAACACTTTGAAAATACTCGACATTTAGTTTCTAAAAATTCGGGTTATTACATCGATATATTAGAAGTAGAAGAAATAGATCATATCTAATGATTAACAATCTTATTTAATTAGAAAATTTTGTTTAATTGATCCTTGAAAAAGTAGTGAAGTTAATTAGCAAAAACAACTACTCATTATGTTTGATATTCGCCCATATGTTAATGTACATGTTACATGTTTTGTTTCAATGCAGATGATAAAGTGGGATAAAACTGCAATATCAAACGTAGCTGGAGAGCTAGCTTTGCTTTCTGGACTTGTCTTGTGGGTAACTACAATCCCTCGCATTAGGCGCAAAATGTTTGAGCTCTTCTTCTACACACACTACCTTTACATCCCCTAATTCGTGGTCTTCTACATCTTTCATGTTGGCGTCGGATATGCTGGCATTATGCTTCCTGGCTTGTACCTCTTCGTGCTTGATCGTTACCTTCGATTCTTGCAATCCCGGAGACAAGCACGTTTAATCTCTGCCCGCGTCTTGCCGGGTGATGCTTTAGAACTTAACTTCGCTAAGAGCCCTGGTACGTACTTGTTAACAACTTCAAGTACTGTTCATGTTCTTATGTTATCTTGTCAGACAGTAAGAACCATTCAGCAAGTAGAATCCTGTATGAATGTGCGACATAGATCTAATATGTCTTGCAAGATAAAATGATTATTGAATTATGTATATTAACCTGGAAACAATTTCATGTTTTCAGAATGAGTAGTTGATTTATTTCTTGGGTTTAATATTGACAGGGTTGACATACAACCCAACAAGCGTCATGTTCATAAATGTGCCTAGCATTTCCAAGCTGCAATGGCATCCCTACACTGTTACTTCAAACAGTAACTTGGAGACAGAGAAGATCAGCGTCGTCATCAAAGGTGAAGGAAATTGGACCAAGAAGCTTTACCAAATACTTTCGTCGCCTTCTACGAGTGCTCGAAATGAGGCTGCTGTTGAAGGGCCTTATGGACCTGATGCAACTCATTTTCTAAGGTTAGCAAGATAACAGCACAAACGTAAAATCCGAATTAGTTCATCAATACTATCCATCGATCTAGCTACACCATTCCTAACAGCAAGCATTAACGAGTGATATCTTTTTGCAGGCATGACAATCTTGTGTTGGTGAGTGGAGGCAGTGGCATTACCCCTTTCATATCCATAATCCGGGAGCTAATTTTTATGTCGACAGCCTACCAATGCAAGCTTCTCAAAGTGACCTTAACCTGTGCATTCAGACACTCGTCAGACCTCACAATGCTGGACCTGATTTTACCAATGTCTAGCACCACACCATATGACCTTTCCAATCTCCAGATACAAATTGAGGCTTACGTGACAAGAGACACACAGCCGAAGGATAAAACAATGAATGTGAGAGCCATATGGTTCAAACCCCTTGCAACTGATGAACCTGTTTCGGCCATTTTTGGCGCAAACCACTGGCTCTGGCTTGGCCTGGTCATATCATCTTCCTTCATGATGTTCCTCATCTTGATCGGGATAGTCACCCGATACTACATTTATCCAATCGATCACAATACTAACAGGATATTTTCGGCTCCTTTGAGGGCTCTGTTTAATATGTTGGACATATGTATCTCCATAGCTGTCACGGCTAGTGCAGCAATGTTGTGGAACAAGGGAAGTAATGCAAAGGAGTTGAAGCAGGTTCAGCACATCGATGCCTCATCACCAAGCAGGTGTACTGAGGTTTATAATGCAGAAAGAGAGTTGGAAAGCCTTCCTCAACAGTCTCTAGTCCAAGCAACCAATGTGCACTATGGTCAAAGACCTGATCTCAAGAGTAAGTCATCTAGTAACATAACTCTTGATTTCTAATACGAAACACTAGTTAAATGTTTACAGCTTCTCATTGTCTTTGGTTGTTTCTTAGCTAACAATCTTTTTTTAATTTTCTTGCAGGGATTATATTCGAGTGCAAAGGATCAAGTATTGGGGTTCTCGCTTATTGAAGCATGGTGATAAGTATGGTACTAAATCTATTGAGGTGATTTGGTGACAAATGAGATTGTGTGTGTAATCTTCTATTGCTAGATTTATGGATCTGTGATTAGGTTGCTTGCTGCATTCCATGCTGCAGCATGGCTTCAGTTTTATCCACTGTGTTATACCGGTTTTCATATATACTCCCACTTGTAAGTTCAAATACATCAATACAACCAAGAGAAAATATTGCTCCATCTGTGCTAAGTTTTTTCTTCATGGTATCAGAGCAGGAACTTTAGAGTCCTGCTTCTGCTTATCTTTCCTCCGATCTTGCTCTCTTGTGTGATTGTTCATTTTCTTTCTCCCAGTTTGTAAAATGTCTGGAAGTAGCTCTTTTGTTGATGAGAATCCTTTTTCATCCGCTGGAAACAATAACTCTAATATGGTTAGTGTTTCAGATGCAGATTCAAATCACAATCTTAGGTTATGCTCAACTCTTCTTTCTGAGCATAACTATCTTAATTGGTCTAGGGCTGTCACTTTAGCTATTGGTGGCAGATCTAGGCTTGGCTTTGTTAATGGTAATATACCAATGCCAGAAGTTGGTACAAATGGTTATGATGCATGGGTGAGCAAGGACCAACAGGTGCAGTCATGGTTGCTGAACTCTATGGAGCCAAGACTGGCTCAGATTTTCAATTACTCTGGATCGGCCAAGGATATCTGGGACAATGTCAAGGAGTTGTATGGTCATCAAAACAATTCAGTAAGAGTTTTTCAACTCAAGAAGGACATTTCCAACTTGCAGCAAGAAGATGTTCCTTTTGTGCAGTACCTTGGCAGCCTCACTGCTATGTGAAATGAACTGGAACTATATCGTCCACATACCACAGATTTTGTCACTTTGGCTAAAAGGGCTGAAGAGGACAAAATTTTTCAACTCTTGGCCAATCTCAGTTCAGACTTTGAAGATCTGAGAAGTCACATTCTCATGAATGCTGACTTACCTTCATTCAAAAATGTGTGTGCTACTGTGCAAAGAGAAGAACTTCGAAAGAAGGTGATGAGTTCAGATGTCTACTCCAATACTGCACACTCGAGAGCTTATGCAGCTATTCATGAAACTTCTGAGATGAGGTCTTACAAGGGTAAGCGTGGAAATTTAAAATGTACACACTGTAATGCCACTAATCATGTTAGAGACACTTGCTGGGTCTTGCATCCAGAACTAAAGGTCAAGTTCATAAAGGAAAGAGAAAGCAGGAAAAATCAGAAAGGATGGAATAGTTCTCAGAAAGCAAATCTTGCTGTTACTGAAATTTCATCTCCTCCATCTGACTGCCCATTTGACTTCACCACCAATCCTACAGCCCTGATAAATGAGTTTGCTAGTTACTTGCAACAAAAGCAGTCTGCTACAGCTTCAACTTCTGGAAATGGATCTCACACAGCTCTCATTGGAAAATTTGTTGGTTTTTTGGCTGAATCTAATCATATGAAGGAGTGTGATATCTCAGGTATTCTGAAAGCTTTTCAAACTGCACTTAATGTGAGTAATGAGCATGATTATTGGGTAATAGATTCTGGAGCCACAGATCACATGACAAATAATTATCAAAATTTACATGATTTTGAGAAACTGTCTTCTCATGTGTCTGTAGCTAATGGTAAAGGTGCAGCAGTTTTGGGGAAGGGTAAAATTCATTTTTTTCTCTAATCATATCAGTTCAGATGCCCTCTATGTCCCATCATTTCCATTTAAATTGATGTCTGTGGGAAAAATCATAAGAACCCTGCACTGCTTAGTCACTTCTTCTCCCTACAATGTTGTCTTTCAGGATATCATCACCAAGAAGAAGATTGGTGAAGGGTTTTATCTAAATGGGCTGTATTATGTGTCAAAGAAGTTTTTTGCCTTCCAAGCTAGTTCATGCAGTGCTGCAGACCACCTCCTTTGGCATCAGCGTCTAGCCCATCCTTCTGAAAAAGTGTTGTCTATTTTGTTTCCCAACTCCAATCAAGAAATCAAGCATTGTGAAGTCTGCCATCTGTCTAAGTTTTCTAGATTACCTTTCAATTTGTCTGTCTCCAGGGCTTGTAATCCGTTTGAAATCATCCACTCTGATATTTGGGGACCTGTCTTAGCCTCATTTGATGGATTTAAGTATTTTGTAACCTTTGTTGATGATTTTACAAGGATTACATGGGTTTATCTTTTGAAACACAAGAGTGAAGTTTTTAATGTTTTTAAGAATTTCAATGAGTTTGTTCACACTCAGTTCTCATCAAAAATTAAAATTCTCAGATCTGATAATGGCTCAGAATACATGTCCAATAAAATGTCTCATTTTCTGAACTTAAATGGTATAGTTCATCAGACAAGTTGTGTCGGCACACCTCAGTAAAATGGAATTGCTGAGAGAAAGAATAGAGATCTGCTAGAAAAAACCAGAGCCTTGATGTTTCATGCCAATGTTCCAAAAAAATATTGGTCCCAAGCTGTTCTAACAGCTGCATATCTCATAAATCGACTTCCAAGTAGAGTTTTGAATTCTAAATCACCCTTGGAAGTTCTGAAAGGCAGAAAAATTGACCTGTCACATTTGAAAATTTTTGGCTGTGTGTGCTATGTCCACATTCAGTCCAACCAGAGAGACAAGCTTGATCCTAGAGCTGTAAAATGTTTATTTCTGGGATATTCTAGCACTCAAAAAGGGTATTGCTGCTACAACCCTACTACCAAGAAAATGATTGTTTCCAGAGATGTTAAGTTTGATGAGTCGTCAAATTATTTCTGTGAAAAGCTTGGTGCTAATGGACAGGGGGAGTTTTATGATGATTTATTTCCTCAGCCATCTATAAGCACTGAAAATGTGGATTATGCAGAACCTGCATCAAGAGGCACATATTCCAGTGATCATGAACTTGTTGAAACTATTTCTAATACTGCTGATCCTACACATGCTGAACCAGAAGTGCAATTGAGTCAGGAAGTAATTATTAGTCATGATGAACCTGCTCAGCCTACACATCCAGTTCAACCAAGAAGGAATCCTGCTCGAGTTAGGCATCCTCCTGTAAGACACAAAGACTATGTTGCTTACACATCCAGGTATCCAATTCAAGATTTTGTAAGCTATGAAAAGTTGTCTTCAGGTTATAAAACATATCTTAGCACTATGGATGGTCTGCATGAGCCTCAGACTTTTGAAGATGCAAATCTGTATGAAAATTGGAGGCAAGCCATGGAAGCTGAGCTGCGTGCTCTCGAGGATAACAAAACTTGGAGCATTGTCAAGTTACCTAAAGGAAAAAAGGCTGTTGGAAGTCGATGGATATTCAAAAACAAACTTCATGCTGATGGTACTCTTGAGAGACACAAGGCTAGACTTGTAGCCAGAGGTTTCACACAGACTTATGGAGTTGATTACAAAGAAAATTTTGCTCCAGTTGCAAAGATGAACACTGTAAGGGTGTTGCTTTCTGTTGCAGTGAATCAAAATTGGTCTTTACATCAGATGGATGTAAAGAATGCCTTTCTGCATGGTGATTTACAGGAAGAAGTGTATATGAAACTTCCACCAGGTCATCCTCAAGTTGCAGGTAGTGATCTTGTTTGCAGACTGCACAAGGCCATTTATGGTCTGAAACAATCTCCTAGAGCCTGGTATGCCAAGCTAAGCTCAGTTCTTGAAGAAGTTGGTTTTTGCAGGAGCAATGCTGATTCATCACTATTTGTGAGAAATGGTGATCATGGAAAACTTGCAGTTTTAATCTATGTGGATGATCTGATTATTACTGGTGATCATGCTGATGAGATTATGGCACTCAAAAACTCCCTTCAGGCTAGATTTGCAATGAAGGATCTCGGACAACTAAAATATTTTCTTGGGATCGAAATTGCTACTTCACACAATGGTTTATTTCTCAGTCAAAGAAAATACATCCTAGATCTTCTTGCAGAGACTGGAGTTCTTGATTGCAAGCCTGCACGCACTCCACTTGGCAGCAAAATTCATATTGATACTGGTGGTGAACTTCTCTCAAATCCAACTTCTTATCAAAGGCTGGTAGGTAAACTGATTTATCTAACAATTACTAGACCTGACATATCATATGCAGTCAGTATTGTTAGCCAGTTTATGCATGCGCCTACCTCATTCCATTTGAGTATTGTCAAGCGAATTTTGAGGTACTTAAAGGGTTCAATTGGTAGAGGTCTTGTTTTTCGCAGCAATGGTCACACTGATATTGTTGGATTTACTGATGCGGATTGGGCAGGGAACTCTCTTGATCGAAAAAGTATGACTGGTTTTTGTACTTTGGTTGGTGGAAATTTGGTGACATGGAGAAGCAAGAAGCAGAATGTTGTGGCAAGATCCAGTGCAGAGGCCGAGTACAGGGCTATGGCATCTGCAGCCTGCGAATTAATTTGGCTTAAAGGTCTCCTAGCTGACCTAGGATTTCATAGTCAGGTACCTATTTCTCTACACTGTGACAATCAAGCTGCTATGCATATTGCCTCTAATCCTGTGTTTCATGAGCGTACTAAACACATTGAGGTCGATTGCCATTATGTGAGAAACCAAGTGCAAGCTCAAATCATTGTAACCAAATATACTCGCAGTGCAGACCAACTTGCTGATATTTTCACCAAATCTCTTCCTTCTGCTCAGTTTCAACTGATTCTTGGCAAGCTCGGATCTCTTAATCTCCTAGATCCAGCTTGAGGGGGAGTATTGAAGCATGGTGATAAGTATGGTACTAAATCTATTGAGGTGATTTGGTGACAAATGAGATTGTGCGTGTAATCTTCTATTGCTAGATTTATGGATCTGTGATTAGGTTGCTTGCTGCATTCCATGCTGCAGCATGGCTTCAGTTTTATCCACTGTGTTATACCGGTTTTCATATATACTCCCACTTGTAAGTTCAAATACATCAATACAACCAAGAGAAAATATCGCTCCATCTGTGCTAAGTTTTTTCTTCATCGCTAGTGGACCGAAGAAATTGAGGCATGAGGTTGCAACAATTTGTTCATCTGGTTTGGCAGAAAATATGCATTTTGAGTCCATCAGCTTTAGGTGGTGATTGACTCATCTATAAAGGGTGAAATTGTGAAGTTTGTCTTTTGCACATGTTGTACTCGTCTCTTCTGGTTTGTGGGTGTACTTCCACGACTGCAATCTCAATTGTTTAATTGGATGTAAAACAATAAGTTGTAACTGTGTAAGTGAAATCAGGCTTCTTTTGATCTTCGATCGTCCTTTGTGCTCGTTTAGTAATGGACTAATGAAATCGATATCTTTCAATCAGGATCATAATTAATTGTCACTACCAGAAACAATATGTTCAAGTCTTTCTCTGTTAGTGTCTGTCAATGGATGTAATGCAGATAAAAATGAGGGTGACACCAATTCCAATATTGCTCTTCTCTTCGTATGCAAGTCACTATTCATCTAATACCAAGAAATGACGTATCCAAAATTTCTTTATAACCTTATATCGAACAAACGACTGGATCATGGAAGTTTTTTTGTTGATAAACTTTTGGAGTTCCTTTATATGTAAGTTATATGTTTTGATCAATCTTCAAATCTATGCAGAAAAGATCATTCAAAATTTGATTGCGATGACAAACGAAAGTACAGAATTGATAGTACTAAACTACTAATGCTAACAAATCGATCAGTTCCTATATCTGGCATTAATTCTTGCAACGAGGTTATCAGCTTCTGAACTATGTAACTAAGTTCATTGCAATGTAGCAACAAACTTTTACAAGGATGAATGAAGCTACAAGATTGTTACCGGATCAGGTAGTACAGAGTCATTATATTGATGATGATCATGATGCCTATCACGTGCAAGTTGCGGCAGTGCCGCTTCATGTTGAAGAACCTTCATCACCTGTCCTGCTTTAGGCCTCTCCTTGTTGCTTGGGTGAGTGCACCATAATCCCACAATTAGCAAGCACTTCATTTCACTTGGATCAAACTTCATATCCAATCTCTCATCAGCTACATCGATAAGTTTTTCTGCTAGGTACGACTGCCAAACCCACTCGGACAGTGGGATGTGATATTCGCCATCTAGGTAAGTCTGCCTTCCACAAGCAATTTCCAAAGCCACCACTCCAAAACTGAACATGTCCGACTCCTTGCTTGCTCTCCCTTGAAAAGCATATTCCGGAGCCATGTAGCCAAAAGTCCCTGCCACCCCGGTTGTCCTAGTCCTCAAATTAGGATCCAAATGTTTAGCAATCCCAAAATCACCAAGCTTAGTGTTAAAATCGTTGTCCAATAGTACATTTCCTGATTTAATATCCCTATGGAGGATGCACTGGTCTGCATCTTCGTGTAGATAATGTAGCGCCGAGGCCAATCCCAAAGCTATTCTGTACCTGATGTCCCATTGCAATGTTGTTCTGGGGCCAAATAGATGCGCATCAAGGCTGCCATTAGGCATGTAAGCATAAACAACTAAACATTCGCCTTGCTCATGACACCATCCTATAAACATCACCAAGTTTTTATGTATCAAGCGGCTTATGATTTTCACTTCATTGATGAAAACTTTCTCATAATGCTCAGAGCCGGCAAATATTCTCTTCACCGCAACCAAGCAGCCTAGATCTTGTAGGACTCCTCTATAAACTTGTCCTGACCCACCATGGCCTAGCCGTCTGTCATTTGCAAAGCCAAAGGTAGCTGCAACTAATTCTTGGTAAGAAAATCGTCTTGGAAAGGCTAGCGTTTCGAGATGCTTACTTATAGAGGGCACTGCAGCATTGGAGTAAACATTTTCATATTCCTTGATCTTTGTTTTGCGCTTCTTTACCATTGACCAATATAAGCCCACACCAAACATTATAACGATGAACGTAACTGCAGTCATCCCCGCTATCAAGAACATTGCACGCTTATTCCCTTTCCTTCTTATATCATCAAAAGAATCTGAAACTGACGTGAACTCCCAAGTTAATATAATAAGGTTTTCGGGGAATGTTCCAGTAGCAGCTGAGAAACCAATCGCAACCTGTTCGGGGAGAACATCACGTAAGTCGATTTTGAAAGGAAGAGAATGATCATACCTCGTAGCTTCATTGTATGTCCAAAACAAAGTGAGCATGTAGGTGGTAGCATTGTAAGTAACTTTTGCAGATATCACCTTTCTTGATTTACTGATGTTAAAATCCCAACTAGCATTGACGACCGATGAAAGACTATTTATATTAATCCCAACATGAGGTCCCTTAGGATCCCAATCGTTTGAGTAGGTATCAAACTCAACCAGGACAACTTTGTTTTGGGATGTCTGGAATTGATTGGTGATATTGAACATTCCTAGATCACCACCGGCTGAGTTAGGCGGGATTGGATAGCCAAAAGGTGCAAGGAAAAAGGCAAATCCATCACTGAATTGTTTGTCGCCGTTAGTGTCTATCATGAATGTGAAGTTGGTTTCGAAGTGTGACAGCCGAGCTGTAGTAGAGTCCCAAAGGTGGAAAGGTTTCGCATAACTACACCGCCCTACACGAAATATGTCAAATTGTGGGTTGAATTCAACGTATCCAGAGTTCATCGTGGCATCGCCTTCGTAGAGTATGTCTTCTGTACCAGGGTAGAAGCTAAATGAAGTTGGATGAGCAAAGAATGAAACCGAGTTGATGAAAATGAAGAGACAAAAGATGCCCTGCCTACAGATGACTTTCAAAGACATTGCGCATAGAAAAAACATCTGTTTAGTGTAATAAGCAGAGAGTTGGAAGCAAAGAATAAGCAAAAGAAGAAGACTGCCTGTATGGGATTCTGATCAGTTTTATAGAAGGCAATCAAACCAAGAAGCATCTATTCTAGGGTTATTCTACTAGCTCTTCTAGCTAGCTCGCTGGAACTAAAAATGTCTAAGCATCTAGCATACTGCAAACATCAAAAACGTCACAACAGCCCTCTTATCGATTCAACAAGGAATTATGTCATATAGGGTATGGCGGTAGTAACTGGTAGAATCTTTGACAACCAATTTGGCATTATTGCATGTTTAAGGGTAGGGACTTTCATCAATATTTACAACCTGTTAGGAACCATCTCTGTGTAGCGGAGCTGAAAAGGAATCCACAAAATGGTATTGAAATTAATAATATGCACAATAACACTTGAGAATTGATATGATCGAATAGGAATGCAGTCGCACTCCCAAATTCGAAACGACTCCATTATTTCTGTCATTACGGTGAAAAACACGAAAAATCATTGAATCATCTCTTGTTAGAGAAAAATGTGAATGCTAATTGTCGATGTTACAATTATATTCAAATAAATAATTTCAAATTCACAATTAAGAAACAAGCTCACATGCCTAACATAACCGGCAAAAGTCTGTCTCTTCTTAATTTGCTCTACTCTATCCAAGTTGGATGAAAACAAAGTATAGCACAGAAGAGAAAGCAGCAACAAGGACAACTGATGATGCATGAAACAGCTGAATCGAGCAGAATGGTGTCTGCACCATGAATCACACAAGAAGATGATTGAAAAGAAAGGAGGAGGTGTTTAGTTGATAGACAAAAACAAGGTATAGGACCACTAAGAGGCAAAGAGGACTCCATTAGACTACACCAAAGTAAAGGTCAATGAAGCAGAAGAACACATTCTAGAGGAGATAAGAATGTATTTAAGCCTGTGGTGTGTGCACGCTTGAGAGGTTTTGTAATCACTGAAATGGGAGACATGGATCAAACATTGTTGGGATCATTGACATATTGGTTAAGCATTAGCCTCCATTTAATCATCAGTTGCTTACGAGTTTGATATGATAGAAAGCCGTTCTCTCCTTCAAATCACAAGTTAATTGCATTCTGTGACATTTGTTATTGTTCATATTTATTTCTCAGTAAACTTCTTGCTCCTAATTGACTACCATTTTCTTCAATTTATACATGACCATGAGTCCATGAGCAATATTGGTACATTCAACTAGGACACTAGACCACTTGTTGTCCATGGCCAAACGATAGCTAGGGCTAATGACAATGATATGATGAAGGAGCAGTTGGGACCATGAGTGTCTATGCCGCACCAGGCAGATCCAAATTAGGGTTTACATCAAGTCTCTCGAATGTCAATCATATAACTTTATGATCTAACAGGAGCTAGCAAGCACTGTTCTTGTTTCTGCATCGATCCAAATTGACGAAGGCCGGCCTAACTCTTTGAGCCATACATAGAATATAATCCTAACTCCTAAGCTGGACAAGGCATATCAAAATCATATCATGCAATGCATTTTATGGTTTAGCCATCATGCATTGTTGGTTGGCCAGGAGACGCACCACCGACGATATCAATCATGCCATATAGATTGATTTTTGTCGCTGGGTTGCTTCTGCACTTGTGACTTTGTCGACCTTCCCAGGCATAAACCTTATCGATCATAAGGGGTGCTTCAAACTTTGATTATTTCCTAATTAATTGTGTTTCAACATGCATTTATCCCATGCACAAATCTTTCAACACTAATCCATCTCCTAGTCCAACAAAAGAAAGACTACATACGGTTCTTGAACTAGTTAATAATGTTCGAGTTAGTAAATTAATCTACGAAGAAGTCATATCCCACGATCATTAGCTCCATTTCATTGCATTTTATAAACACGACATTTTTCATACTTCTAACACTGGAATATGTTCCGAATTGAGTGACAATCTAAAATCTAAAACTACATAGTTCTATGTAATTGAAGAAATGTCCTAAATAAGAGTAACTGCATGCGCAATTTTATATGATTAATGAAATATCCTAATAAGGCCTACATGGTCAATATTGACGTGACAAATTCTCACCTAGCTTAATTACTCACTAAACCCACTTCCTAGCTCCTTCCTAATACCACACGTGACACGTGCAAGACCGTCACCCAATCAAACACCACTACAAAAAAGGGTCTACGTCACAGCCGAAGGAGACTATCAAACCAAGAAAGGAAAACCCAGCAGTGCCGAAACAGAAGCTTCCACTTTCTAAGCAAAAATTTCCCTATAAAACGCTCCCACCATTACAAATCCAACCCATCTCTCTCTCTCTCTCTACCAATGGGCTTCCCAGTGGGTTACACAGAGGTCTTCGTCCCCAACCTCTTCCTCCACACCCTCTCCCTCTTGGGTTTCATCCGCAGTTTCGTTATCTCTCTCTTTCAATTCTTGGGTATTTATGATTTACTCGATACCGAGGCGGGCGTCTGGCCGGACGCCCGGCCACAACAGCTCCTGCCCGGGTTTCAGACGCCCGCCTCGGTTCTCCTGATGCGGGAATTTCTACCCGTGATCAGGTTCGAGGATATTGTCGGAGAGGTGCCGGAGAGCTGCGCTGTCTGCCTGCACGAGTTCGATGGCAGCGACGAGATCAGATGCTTGAAGAATTGCAAGCACATTTTCCACCGGTCGTGTTTGGACCGTTGGATGGACCACGACCAGAAGACGTGTCCGCTTTGCCGGACGGCGTTTGTGCCTGATGACGACCGCGAGGAGTTTAATAACCGGCTATTAGCCGCCGCCGCCGCCGAGTCGGAGCTGGAGCTCCACCCTGATGTTTACAGTGAGTATGGTTCGGTTTGATGAGGCTGCTGAGGATATTGAGAAAAAAACACTGTATATACATGAAAAATGTTGTGTCTAGTTTTGACTTTTGAGGAAAACAAAAAGAAGAGAAAATTTTTTTGGATTGTTTCTCTTTTGTTTTTGTATATTTTGATAATTGCTACCAGTATTGAAATAGAAATACTACCCCAGATTTTTCATTTTCAATTGAGATGTTTGTTCTGGGTTGTAAGAATTTGATTATCTTTTTTTTTTTTTCTGGGATTGCAAGTATCAATTTTTTCTTCTTCTTCCAAGTATCAATTTTCTGGGTTTGAAAGATGGTGATTAAATTGAGGAGGCTGATGTTGTTGGGCAGGTAGCCCATGTATTTGTTTGGAGCTTTGGATGTTGCCAGAGTCAGTCAAGTCAATGCTAACACTCTTTATTATGACTTTGAATGGATTTTAATTATATCCAACTAGATTGACAAGGAAAATATTGAATTTTATTGCTTTTGAATGAATGAATTTCGTTTGGTAACAAGCATTAATGCATTATTATTCTGGAGTTTCTTTTTGTGTACTTTTATCTTGAAGATTTTTCTATGAGTTCTTTAGATTTTTATTTCTATTATGAAGTTTTGGCATGATGATGAGTCATGATGGCACAAAATTATACAATTGTACCTCTCTGCCTTGATTGGTTAATTACAAGTTGATTGATAATTTGGTATGATGTAATGGAGATTGTTTTATCTGTTGGATTTTTCTTACCCTGCTTTGAAGGAAATTTTTCACATGTTCATTAACCTTCTATGTAGATAATGACTTCTAAAGGACTTTACCAATATCTTCTATAAATTATGCTGTGTGAGAAAAAAGATTTCACATGATTGAATTCAGATTTGAATAGTTAATATGGGAATATTACTTGAAGTTATGGTAAAGTCTAGAGTAAGATTTCTCCCTAGTAATTATCTTTACTTTTTGACACACTCATTATGGCTCAGTGAACAAACTCATGTTGATGGATTTCAATTACTCTTGTTTGAATTTGTGAGATGTCATCTGTGCTGTTTAAATGTCAGGCTCTCATCGCAGTTATTTCAGATACTCACAATTCCAATTAACACTATGCTTCACAATCCCAGTTCCTCAAATAGGAAAAGAAATCCATCCACCTGGCTTCCTCTGTGTTACCCCAAATGGTCATACACAGATTGCCACTTTGCAACTCATAAATGGGGAATGCACTAAACAGACAAATAAAGTGTATAGTTGGGATGTCAATGCTCTGGCGCCAAAGGCTACCTAGCAAGTAGCAACTGCATACTTGGCTTATGTCAATAATTTTAAGTGCCAGCTTAGTGTAAAATTCTACATCAGTTCACATTCGAGAACAAAACACATAAAGCTTCATAATGTTATAAAGTAGATCCCAGCTTCAAACGACTCATTGACTTCAGAAACCATATACCAATAGCAAAATGCACAGAGAACTGCATGATTTAATTCACATAAACCCTGCAAAATTATATTCCAAGAGCAAAATTTGAAGATTTAATTACATGAACATGAATCATGCTGATATGTACTAAACACCACTATATAGATATAAAAAGAGATCAGATGCTCATCAAAACATAATATTGACAGAGTTAGAGACCAAAAGGATCATAGTAAAACTCCAAGGGGTAACTTAAAGACCCTGTATTGCTTTTGCCGTATTACCTTCAATTGCTATTGTCATATGGCGTGTAGATTTTACCATGAAACACTGCATCTGTCGATCACCGTGCAACTCAAACCAATCTTGATTCTGTAAACCATCGGTTCTATAGGGACAGTTGTAATGTGTCCCAGGCCTCAGGTTCAAATGCAGGAGTTATTATGTGACCAAAGCTGAGTTGAGTTTAGTTCTTTTCAAGTGTGGTTTCAAAAGAAGTGTTGGCGACTCATCCTTGTTTGTCTGAAGAGGAAAGTTTGGACAACTTGTGGTTCTTGTCTATGTTGATAATCTTATTATTACATTTGATTGTGCTAAAGAAATTCAAGCCCTTAAAGAGACCTTGCGTGATGCCTTCTCCATCAAGTATCTTGGCGCTCTTAGATATTTTCTTGGCATTGTGATGAATCAATCTTCTTCAGGATTGTTTCTAAATCAACACAAGTACATCATTGATCTGTTAGACGAAGTTGATATGGCATCATGCAAACCTTTTCATGATGTTATCACTTATCAAAGGTTAGTTGGCCGGCTTATTTACCTTACTATCACTCGACTGGATATTACATGTGTTGTAAGCTTGCTCAGTCAATTCATGCATGCACCTACTTTGCATCATTATAATCCTTTAAAAAGACTTCTTAGGTATCTAAAAGGTTCAATCACTCGAGGGATTGTAATGCATAAACATGATCACTTCAAGCTTGAAGGTTTTACTGACTCAGATTGGGCTGGAAATGCAATTGATCGCAAATCAACTACATGTTATTGTACCTTTGTCGGAGGAAATTTAGTGACTTGGAAAAGTAAGAAACAAACTGTAGTGGCTCACTCTAGTGCCGAGGTAGAGTACAGAGCAATGACATCCAGTGCTTGTGAGCTTATTTGGCTCAAAACCTTGCTTTGTGATCTTGGCATTCAATGTGCTCTTACTATCACATTACATTGTGACAACCAAGCTGCTATGCATATTGCAGCTAACCTGTTTTTCATGAACGTACCAAGCATATTGAAGTTGATTGTCACTTTTGAGAGATCAGGTTTAATCTGGGATTATTGTCACTGCTTATGTTAGGTTTTGTGATAAGTTGGCAAATGTGTTTACCAAGCTTTTACCTTCAGTTCAATTTGAGAGATTGTTGGTCAAGCTTGGCTCTCGTTTTTCTCCTGCGCTTGAGGGGGAGTATTGAAGTAAAGGTGTGTGGAGTTATGCATGGCTTGTGGTGGCCTGCAGGGCATGCAAGGATAGAGACCAAGGTTGCACACTTTCTCCTCAATTCATGGTTATTCTCCTCAATTAATGTTTACTTCTCTCCCAAATAGCCTCTCCTTCGGTTTTTTCTAGTTACTTTTTCCTCCTTTCGGTAGGTAATGATGTAGTTAGCATTTTTTTTCTTAGCTATTTAGCTCTTTTGAGCTGATTTTGTTCAGATAGAAGAAAACATTGGAAATCATTCATCTTCGTCTTCTTCATTCTCTCTGTTTCATTACATTTCATAAATCAACACTCTATAACGAAGATTTACAAATCTCTGATTTTACGAAACAGTAGGGAATTTCCTCCTATACCAAAAGGGTACGTGCAGCCCTCATCTGGTTATTTTCCCACATTCTAGCTATATATGCTACTTTTTAATCTTTCACAGTGGAGTCAGGCTAGAGGGGTTGGATACTTCTGCCTACTGCTATGGAGGAACAGACTTATCTATTTACGGGACATTTGCTGCTTCACAGGAAATCCCAAACTGGCTCTGGATCTAACTTGTTGTCTCGTTTGTCCATTTCAACTTTGTGCTGGGTCTGCATGACAATATTTGTTACAGGAAAATTAATTTACATGCAAATGGCCACAATACCTGTTATAGCTAGAACTTCTCATTGAATTAAGATGCTGGTCTAGTTAAGTACGAGCAGCTTGGGTCCCTACAGGAGAGTGCCCCAAGCTCAGGTGCATTTTATAATTAGCTTGGTTATTAAGTAGTTGCGTACCTGCATGCAAGCACAGACCCTGAAAAAGTAGAACAAATTAAAGAATCAGATAAACGATATCGATGAGCTAATGAAGGTATTAGCTGAGCAGCTGGGAAGGGGAACATGAAGGGCTTACGAGCAATAAACCATTTCTGCAATGCAGCCCAATACATCAGCAATATCCTTGATTTCTTCACTTCCAGTTATGCAAGCAATAATGGAGAATATACAGGCAATTTGCTGTAGGACGACCATACATCCCTACAGGAAAAATGCAGTACGTGTTGAAGTGAAAATGGTATCTTAAGATGTTAGGTAAAGAAAGAAACTGTAAACATTAACATAGACAGACAAATAAAGGTTACAGTAAAAAAGCAAGACAAAATTGCAACTAAAAGCTTACTGAAAAGTGCGACTCAAAAAACATATCATATTTTCTCTGTATCAATTACATATATATAAACTGCACTCCAAACAGCATTTGCACAACATTAGGGAGCTCAAAACAAGAATGCTACTCAACTTAACCTAAAGACTTGGACTCCTAAATACTTGGTAAACAAACTGAATTCCCAAGAATTAGAATACCCGGCATATCAAACTATGTTATTGAAAAACATAAAGTTTAACATACAATGATGCAGTTATCGCAAGGAGTCGTCTGTATGTTGAATTCATCTTGTAGCAGATATCGAGTTGAAGAAACCGAAGGTCCAAAGCAGCAGCAAACCTGAACAGACCGATAAGTACCCAAATATAAAATGAAAAGATAATTGAGCACTTCCATAAATCCATGAATGAAACATAATTTGCAGCTTCAAATCCATGTAATACCTCAGTGACGTGTAACGACCCTAAAATTTCGAGCTTAAAAACTCAAAATCTTAAAATCGTTAAACACAAAATAATCTCAATGAAATCGAAATCATTTTAATGTCGCAGCGGATCACATCTGAGTTTAAAATATAACTCAGTCAAGCCGATTATTACAACCCCAAATGATAATTCAACATATAACAAATGGAATTGTATAATCCTCACAACAACCTCACAAATAAAATCACACCAAATCTCACACACAATCCACGCTGGAACCTCACCACGACTGGATGTGATCGACTTCGAGTCTTCGGAGTCGTCACTCAATCACCACTACTCAGCACCTGCGAAAGTATCCCCTGCACCATTGAAATTGGTGCACCGGGATTGCAACACAAACCCGGTAAGCTTTACAGCTCGTATGAGTAAAATATTAAAATAACTCTCGTCTCATAAAAGACACGACTCCACATCAACACAGTATAATGAAAATCATGAGAAAACGAGCAACCCCTCTGGTTACTCTAATACTTTCACAAAATGGTAACTAATGAGCGCTGGTACACATCTGTTACCCCTCACTTAGTATACCGCTGATGTTGGATAACCACCCGCCACCCAACATCCACAACAAGCTGAGTACCCATGAGCAGATAACCACCCGTTACCTTCATGCAGTACTATGGCAGACAGACTAGAGCTCTAACTGTATCGTAACTTTCGCCCGGCCAAAGGCTAGGTTTCGACTTGCCAAACACGTACAATAATCTCACATCATATTGTACCAAAAATCAGGTCCGAAGACAATTCACATTTTAACAATCTCAATGTTAAAAATCACGTACAATAATCTCACATCATATTGTACAATTCAAATCACATGCTCAATAGAATCACAATAAAATCATAACAGTATATTATATAGCAAACTATATATATTCGTACTTATTTACCATTTATACAATATATATATAGTCCACTATATCCTATACATGTCATATTTCATCACACATGCTCAATTCACAAACTTCCGTCATCGAAAATGACTATTTTTAATGAATTAATAACAGTACGTAATTTAATGAACTATATATATATATATGTACTTATTACCATTATACTGTATATATGTAGTCCACTAAATTATATACATGTTGTAATTCATTTGATAAACACACTCGCAAAAATGTTGAATCACCACGAGGGTAGATTCGTAATTCAGTGAGATTTTACTCACCTTATAGACTCGAGCGTAAATCCACAATTTCCGATGATAATTCCTTTCCTCGATTTAGCGATCACCTTAAAAAGATAAGACAAGCATTTAGAATCGATTCGCAAACCTTTAAATGCCGAAACAGTAATAATCGGTTACTGTTCAGCAATTTTCGGTTTTACGAAATTACTGTTCACTGTTACTATTCACGGTTACTGTACAATACTCAATTAATACGTATTTCTGTACGTATAAGTACTATATACGTATTTCTGTACGTATAAGTACTATATACGTATTTCTGTACGTATAAATATTAAATACATATTTCTGTACGTATAAATAATAATGCGTATTTCTGTACGTATAAATATTAATACGTATTTCTGTACGTATAAATATTAATACGTATTTCTGTACGTATAAATATTAAATACGTATTTCTGTACGTATAAATATTAATACGTATTTATGTACGTATAAATATTAATACGTATTTCTGTATGTATAAATATTAATACGTATTTCGGTACGTATACGTACGATTTAAATGTAAATACAAACTCAGTAAATAAAATTTACTAAATTACCCTTTTACAAATTACTTTTTACATTTACCGAAGGTAAAATTTAATTACATTTTACCGTAGTAAATAAAAATTACATTTACATTTACCGTAACACAGTAAATTACCAAAATACCCTTTCAGTCAAAACTAATTACACCGCCTCACACGGCGGCGCGTGTGGCACACGCGCCACCTCCGGCCGGCCGCGCGTGGGGCCCACGCGCCGACGCCAACCAAGGCGCGTGTGATGCCACCGCCGCCCCATTCTTCTCCTTTTCTTCTTCCTCCTCTTCCCCGCGGCCTAACGCCGCCTCGTACCCCCTCCTACTAACCTCACGCGCCGCCTAAAGCGGCGGTAACCTCCCCTTCCATCTCTCCCTCCGATCTCCACCAACAACCTCCCAAATCAACCAAAAACATCACACAACAAACACACAATCCATCCTAGCACGTATCTCACCTCAATTTGATGATGGAAAGCTCGTTTGGAGCTCGATGGTGGAGATGAAGATCGTTGCCGAAACTTGCAGAAGCTTGGCAACGTCGGGCGTCCTCACGGCGGCGAGTCTCGAGCAGGCGAGCTGAAGGATGGCAGCTGTGGTCCTCGCGACGTGGTTGAGCCGAGCGGTGCACGTCACGGCAGCCCTGTGTGGGAGATCGCTGGGGCAATTCTTCGAGGTGAGGGGGAGTGTTTCGGGGAGAGAGCAAATGAAAGAGAGAGAGAGAGTGGGTGAGAGTGTTCGATCGTGAAGGAGAGGAAGATGGGGTTTCGGGGGAGAGAGAGAGATCCGAGGGTGAGAGAAGGTGTGCGGCGGAAGTGAAGAGAGAGAGAAGTGAGATGAGGGTTTCTGATTAAGGAAACCCTAATCCTATAATTACCTATTTATACTAGTTTCCAAATCGGAAACTAACTTCCGACGTTAATAACTTTTACCTCCGACGTCCGATTCGAACGCGTCACATATCCACGAACTCGTATCGACGAGCTCTACAACTTCCGTGAAGAAAGTTTTCACAACCGAGCGACGAAATAAAAGTCGATAAATTCGTTCGGAAACGTAACGTTTTTCGAATTAAACATTCTAATACGTATTCGTTTTCGACTTCCGACGTCACAACACGGAACGAACACAATTTAATATTTTTGAGAACTTAAAAACTTAGAAGTAGTCTTTTAACTTGTCCCGAAAAATCGGGTTATTACATGACGAGACAAAACTCAGGGAATTTACTCTCATAGCATTTTCCACTGCATGGAATATATCCAGCACAGCATCGGTACCTGTAACAGAGAAGAAGAAAAACATATATATCTGAGACTACATCTCAAACTACCTCAGAAGAGATATATCAAGCAGTAGATACTAGATACTCCTTTCTCAAATCTCAAACAATAGCCATCCAACAGCTTGAATGTTAAGCATAAGTTGGACATAACCATTGTAGTCAATATGCTTTGGGGAAATGTCTAGAAATGCAGGTTAGTTACCTTGTCATATCATCATAAAGAGCTCGTTTCCTTACTTGTAAGAAGCACAATAACCGCTATGATGTAAAAAAGAACAATTAGATTGCAAATTACAAGAAGCAAATAAATCATCAGTTCAGACTCAATTGAATAGAATAATGCTTACCAGAAACAAGCAAAGCAGCAAACTGCACAACAAACAGTACAAAAGGGAAATTGAAGATTAGATCAGATGCACATCAAAAAGAACTATCAAAATTCATGCATAAAAAATAGCACAATGAAATTTAACCATTTGAATAAAGATTCTGCCATTCACTCTCGTTAGTTCATAGTTCATACACTTTCTAGCCTGCCACATTGTTTTGTTTCATTCACCTTTTCGGTAACCAAAGACAAAGTAACCGCACAACTTAATAATGATAGAATCCAGCAGATAGTAATGATGACTGAAACATCTGTCTTGAATTTCTAAGCACTCACAATGTTTTCTTTCACTTCACATTCTCTAGAACCGAATTCCGGCCAAATAGCCATAAACATTGGTGAATCCCATCTAAACATGCATATTAGCCTCATTTTAATGATGATCATAGAGTCCTGGGTTACATTCAGCATTCCATTCTCTTGTATTCCTTTCTCAGAAGCCACAAAATTCCCTTTTTCCAATTCACATAAACAATCATAAAATACCAATGAACCATAACAAAAAAATGTGCGTGGTATTTCTGTTGTAGTAGCCTTATTTTCAATTTTTCATGATGATCAAAGCATCAACATTTTTTTCCTACTTATCCCCCACATTCCCGAAAGCAAACAGAAACCAATAAACCTCCCCACAATTATATTCATGGCAGTTTTATTTTGATGGTGATCAAGTCATCAAGCATCAACAAATTCATCTTTTACTCTCTTTTTTTTTAATTCACATTTCGCAGAGTCTACATTTTTCCCGTTCCCCTCACATTCTTAGAAACCAAAGACAACTGCGTAAACACCATACCAGAGAAAGATAATTCAATTAAAATAGTAGTCTTGCCCTCATGTTAAGGATGATCACACAGTTTCAACCGCCAGCATTCTTCAATTTCCTTAGTTATTATCATTTTCCTTTCCCCCACATTCCCCGAAAACACAAAAACAACAGATAAACCAAATAATGCAATAATAATCACCACTTACAGCAAGTATCGGCTTTGATGGTGCCCATCAAATCGGTATGCCATAAGTTCTTGTACTGCTGCCGTTGCTGCATCTTCTTCGCATTATCTTGAAGCCCCATCTTAGCACGTTTAAGATGGACCTTCAAGACTTTCAGGGGATGAATATCAACCTAAGCACATGCAGGGCAATCAGAATGCAAAAATGTTGAAGTACTTGTTCAAATTTGCAGGGAGTGAAATGCTATAATTATGGGGGAGTATATATAGGGAAGGCACGGATGGAGGAGATGACGATACAGTTGTCGTCCTCCATCACAACATGAGAAGTGATCTGATTCTTAGAACTACGGTGTGTTTTCTTATGTAGTAATATATATTTATCTGAGCCTCTGAGAGTTTGAGGCATGTTGATGGTATGTGTGTGGTGGTTCGGGCTGAAGTCGGCCCAAATAATTTGTACTTAATCCAATAATCTCAATTTTTTCACCCTTACACGGTTCTCAGCTAAAATCGAGTAATATTATTAGGCCTCATCATTTAGCCCACGGATTCGAAAAGTCCGCAGAGTCTCGCAAGCCCGACGGGCTTTTACCCGGCCCGCGAGAAAATCCACCAAAACCCGCTTCCGTGGGTAGAGGGCCGGGCTTAAATTAGAGGTGTGAAACCCGGCCCAGCTCGCTAAAAGCACACAAGGTCTGGCCCGTAAAAGCCCGCCAAATAATAAAATATTATACATACATATTTTATTAGGTTTAAAATAAAACTATCGCAATATGAAACAACTATATGAAGAAAACTTCTCGGGATCGACCGACACCAGTCGATATGATCGGTATATATATCTAGTGACCCTATTAAAATATCATCCAATTCGGACTTCATTTGACCATCGGAATTTTCGGTAGACCGAAAACAACACTAATTTGTTATAAGGGAAGACCCATTACTAAAATACGAACACTGAAAGTCGTTTGCATATCTGAAATCACCTAATTTTTGTCACAAATTGTGTGCGGTCGCACAATATTCAAAACGGACGAATTTTTTACGGGTTCCCTAAATATATATACCGATCACATATACTGGTGTCGATCGACCATATTTTGAATTAGATTTGTCGATCGCCGAAGTGTCCACTAATGTATTATAACCTTTATATCAGGTTTATAATAAAACTATCACATTATGAAGTGACTATATGAAGGAAACTTATTGGAATCGATCGACACCATCCAATGTGATCAGTATATATATTTAGTGATCATTTTAAAATTTCATCAAATTCGGACCTCGTTTGACTGTCAGAAAGTTCGGTAAATCGAAAACACCACTAATATGCCCTAAGAGATGACCTATTACCAATATGCAAACGCCGAAAGCCGTTTGCATATCTGAAATCACCTATTTTTTGTTACCAATCGTGCGCGGTCGCATTGAAGAAATCTATTTAGCAAACCCCCGGTCAATGAGGTTTCAATATGTCAAAATGCCTTTTTTTTAGTTGACCGTTGGTACGAACGGTCAAATCATGTCCAAAACGGACGAAATTTTTACGGGTTCCCTAAATATATATACTGATCACATCTACTGGTGTCGATCGATCATATTTTGAATTGGAGTTGTCGATCGCCGAAGTGTCTACTAATGTATTATAACATTTATATTAGGTTTATAATAAAACTATCACTTTATGAAGCGACTATATGAAAGAAACTTATTGGAATCGATCGACATCAGACGATGTGATGGGTATATATATTTACTATTTAGTGACCCTGTAAAAATTTCATCCAATTCGGACTTCGTTTAACCGTTAGAATTTTCGGTAAATCGAAAACACCACTAATATGCCATAACGGAGGGCCTATTACAAATATGCTAATGCCGAAAGCTGTTTGCATATATAAAATCACCTAATTTTTGTTACTTATCGTGCGCGGTCGAACTAAGAAATCTATTTGGCAAAACCCCGGTCAATGGGGTTTTAATATGTCAAAACGCCTTTTTTTAGTTGACCGTTGGTACGAACGGTCAAATCATGTCCAAAACGGACGAAATTTTTATGGGTTCCCTAAATATATATACCGATCACATCTACTGGTGTCGATCGACCATATTTTGAATTGGAGTTGTCGATCGCCGAAGTGTCCACTAATGTATTATAACCTTTTTATTAGGTTTATAATAAAACTATCGCATTATGAAGCGACTATATGAAGGAAACTTCTCGGAATCGATCGACACCATTCAATGTGATTGGTATATATATTTAATGATCATTTTAAAATTTCATCCAATTCGGACCTCGTTTGACCGTCGGAATTTCCGGTAAACCAAAAACAACACTAATATGCTATAAGGGGAGACCAATTACCAAGATGCGAATGCGGAAAAATGTTTACATATTTGAAATCATCTAATTTTTGTCACCGATCGTGCGTGGTCGCAACGAGAAAAACCATTTGGCAAATCTTCGGTCAATGGGGTTTTATTATGTGAAAACGCATTTTTTTTATTGACCGATAATTTCAACGATTAAACAAAGTCCGAATTGGATTAAATTTTTTACAGGGTCCCTAAATATATATATCGATCACATCTATTAGTGTCGATCGACAATATTTTGAAACTAGAATTTATTTGTGACTTTTTTTAAGAATGTTTTCTAATACTTATTTTATTGTTTCAAACTTTTAAATTAGAGTATTATATTTTTTTCTAATACAAGTCCGCAATGCCCTGCCCGGCCCACAAAAGCCCGCAAGGCCCGCTTTAGCTGGACGGGCTTGGATCTTCGTATTTGTAAAAATACCCGGCCCGACACTTATTTAAATTTATTAAGGCCTGACCCGGCCCATTCACGAGTCCTAGATATTATCCAGCTTCTCTAGTTATATTTTTGTGCTTGGATTTGTTTGGATGCTTATGACCATTGGATTGACTAATAATAGTATTTTAGGTGGTAGTCTCAAATTATAAAATAATTCCTCAAGACGCATTTAATATTGTTTTTAAAACTAAAAATAACACATTTAAAACAAAACTCCAATTATCCAATGACAACTCCACTCTTTCTGGAGCCATAGACCGATATCCAGGTTTTCACGTAGCACTGCGGTGGTGAATTTGTGGATCCCCGACTGCTCTAGGACGCTTCGGCATCATTTTACCATTAGAATTTTTTATTCTGATTTAATTTGTATTAGGGGTTTTTAGATTTAGTTTATGTTGTATTTTTATTCCATAAACAAAATTTGTTTTAATTATCATATGAATTGATGAACTTTTCTAAAAATAATCGTCACCTATTTTCATTAAATTAACTTTAGTGTATGTGTGGGTGTGATGGGGGATGAACCTTAATACAATAAAACCTCTATAAATAAATAATGTCGGGACCATAAGAAATTTTACTTTAACGGAATTATTATACTATCAATAAATGAATAATTTATTAATTTATTGATCGATAAATTAATAAATTACTGATTTATAGAGAGTTTTGTTGTTATTCCAGTTGAATTAATGATAATCATTTAGTTTGACTACTATGTCTATTTTAGCTAGGATTCTATATTTATTCACTTTTTGGTATAATTTCATAGCTAAAAGTAACTTTAAAATGATAAGTTTAAATAATTACTTTCCTTAATTTGTATTATGAATTTTATTCACTATTCATTTTATATATTTGATCAATTATTAAATTTTAACTGATTTTTAAATTTTATTAAATTAATTATTACTTTATATATTCAATGAGACATAAATATTTCAAAAAATATATTATCTTATACATTTACCAAGGTTCCTAGTAATATACATTGGTCCAAAATCGAGACCGGAGAAAATTATTTCTTAAACAAAATTATTAATTTATCAAATATTCATTTATCGAGATTTGACTGTAACATATTGCCGAGCCTTCTTTGATAAGTTCTGGTGAGATTTTGAGGACAGCAATAAGGTCCGGCAACCAGTGATCAAAGACTGGCAATTTGTTTTTGGAAAGATATCAAATACCGAAATCGGTGAAAAAGATCTTTAATTTCTCTCTCTATATATATATATCATTAGCTAGCTTTAAATTCGATTAATATGGCATTCTATACCACAATATTTAAACAGTACGTACTTTTATGTTCTACCCTATCTTTTTCCCCATATACATATACATATATACTGTATGTACAAAGTAGTCTTATCAACCTCTTTTAATGTTCTACGTACTACCTTAAAACATGCCTGTAGTATTCGGGTGGATATGATATGGTGTGCAGTTAAATAATTGGTTTCGCGGTTTTACCAAACAGCTGCATTTTTTGCCGTAAAAACACATTTACAGTTAAATACCTAACGCAATTTCACTATAGAAGTACAGATCGACACTTGCTAGCTAGTTTCTATTTATCAAGTATCAACTGTTACAATCAACTTCCCAACTGACTCAAAAGACGCAATGCGCCAAAAAGGTTACAGTGAGTAGTAGTTTTGCAGATTTATGGCATAGGGTGTTCTACATGCATATATATGTTTCATACAATTGGGTCGCCAATTAACCGCCTTCATCACCATGAATTTAACAATATATAGAAAATCCTCACAAGCACAAACTAATTCTGCAAGCTATCTGATCGATCACCTACCAAACTTCCCGTCTGCCGACTCCATATACAATAACAAGAAAAGTGTTAGAAATGAATTTGTAGCAACAATATGTGTTTAAGAATTTTTTTTTTTTTTTACTAAGATCAAAATAGGAGTATGTCCATTATTTCGGTTCATTTTTAGTAAGTGGGAAAAATTGAAATATTTGGAAATGAAAATACTTGATATAGTAATAGGTGTGAGGGTAAATGACTACTCACATTGGCATTGAGCCCTCACGTCCTCATCTTGCACTCCTCCACACAAGGCCAAAATCGACCAAGAAAAAACGAATCCCAGGAACAGCTGAGAAGGCAATGGAAATTAATTATCCAAAAAGGGTATATATTCCCAGCACTGTGAGAGTTACTGAGATCTGTAGACCCAAAACTAACCCCCATCTTATTTTCCCAGTCTGAAAACCCCAGGAGAGAAACAGAGACAGAAAAAAGCAGCAGAAAAACCCAAAAGAAAAACACTACGACCCTCTCCGTGTTCTCTCAGATATATAAAGAGAGATAATTCCATCTCCCCCCCCCCCCCCCCCGCCCCCCCCCAGCTATTTACCTAAAGCTAGCTAGATCACTGAAGATGGTGCGAATTCGTAAGAACCTTCAGGTCTCACCTCTGCTTTACTGCTCCAACGCAGCTGCGGAGGACTTCCAGCCACATATCTGCCACCTGAATCAGTCTCGGTGGGACGTCAGTCCCCTTCCTGAGGTAAGCCAGGTCAGTCAATCTGTTTTACCTTGTTCTTCTTTTCATTTTCAGTTTCTCTGTAGATCTGCGAAAACCTTTTCTCGATTTCATTTTCCTCCGCATGCATCTTCACCACTAGGGTTTTCTCTCTCTTGTTCATTCACGACATAAGGGTTCTTTCAAAGCCCTAAAATTTCACACTGTCAATCGTGTAGTTGTGCTCTTTACGCTCTATTAGGTTACTGATTTGTCGCATTTCTGATACTCGTTAGCTGGCTCTTCTTTTTGGTGTGGTGTAGCGGGAAGCTGAGGGTGATCTGGACGTGAACGGGAGTGGTACTATTGGGGCTACAAAAAGGTAACCCCGATTCTATAATACTCGAAATGAATATAATATATTCGATCTGGTACTGCATCAAGTGTTAGGGTTTTCGGTTTCTCTATTATCTTATTATTTATATCGTTTTTATTAATTATTACCGTTCGAAGTTATCGGGTCAGAATGTGTAGTGTTGTGACAGTTGTCTGATATGCATGTTGATAATATGCAGTGTTGCGTTGCCATCCCAGATGGATATTGACAAAGTGATTATGGACGTAGAAGAGGGTGAAGAGGTTGGTGACGGCAGTGAAATTGGGTTTCAGAAGAAAAGGATCTGTCAAAAGAACGATGGAAAAAAATGGAATTGTAGGAATGAAGTGAAGGAAGAGTACTCATATTGCAAGCACCACCTGACTCTTATTAGGGGTTACCATAATAACAGCAGCAACAAAACTACTAGCAATGCTCCCAAGTCCTCGACTGTCAAGAAGCCCAGGGTGGCTCCCGTAATGGCTCCTGAGGCTAAGGCGAAAAAGGGTTCGTCCTCGAAGCCTGATGATTTTGTATACTACTCGATTTTTTCTCCAACGTACGGGAATAATAGAAGAAAAAAAGCCGAGGAAGAGGTTGCAAAAAGTATTACTGTTGAAATTGGTGCTGCTACTTCCTCTACTAATGCATCGACTCCAGAAGACGCTCCTCCATCACCAAAAGCTGATTTTGAGAATCAGTTTGCTTCTATGGACGTAAATGAAAAAAAGGATGATGGGAGCAACTCATGCGGCCGAAAGAGAAGGAGGAAGATGAAAAGGCCTGTGAAGGCTAGTTCCTTATAGTTCATATTCCCAATTGAACCCCAACGCAATGAATTAATAATGTCGAACCTTAATTTCAAGTCTTATTACGTTCCATGTTTTGAGTTTGAGTACTGTTTATGATAAAGTCATTTTGGGTTTATACACAGTGCATGTTATGTTTTATGTTTAGTGAGGCTAATGCCTATTCCAAACAATGGACTAAATAAGAGTTCTCATAGGTTGTGAATCTGATCGTACTAGTATTTTCTCAAACTATGCATATGCAATATTGTCATTTAGAGTTGATTAATATCTTTTAAATTTCATATCCTTTTGTTTGTCTAGCTACATGTAAACGATACGTTGTTGCGTCCACAGATGTGTGGCATATGTTATCAATTCACAAATTTTATATCCATTTTATTCACTAAATTATTCATAGTGTCAATCCAAATTAGTGTATTTTATAACAACAAATACCATTTAGTTTAGTGGCATTAGTCTCCCTTTGTAAGATAGTAGGTTGTGAGTTTAACTCACAACATATTAGTTTTTTTATATATGAGTTCAATCAATAAAAAAATACAAAAAGAACAACCTTTTGGTTATGTGACTTGTGAGACTGAATTAGTATGCATGATTGGTTATAATGTACTTAATTAATTATCAAAATCTTAGTTTCTAATGTTAAAATATAGATATATGTAAATTATTCTTGGGAAATGAGCTTCTTAGTCTCAATCCACAGCATCACTCTATATATACTGCACCAAATGTTATTTGGAAAAGCATTATTTTCCTATAAATTAAAATAGGTGATTTCTTTTTTATCTTTATTTGTGCGTTTAGAAAGTACAGATGAGAACCTTAACTACGACCAACTCATAAAACATTAATGTTAGGTGTTCACTGTATCTATTCATAAATTCGTGTTTATCTCACTTGGGAAAAATGCATCTATGAGTGTGTGACAAACAATAAATTTCATTAAATAGTGAAATTAGACGAGAATCAGATGTACGTAACAGAAAGTCTGTATGTTCATAATCATTACTTTTAGCCAGTCTGGTTTGAATGAATGGAAATTGCATTTCCTGCTTAGTCAAGTTCATGCCAATGCAATCGGATTAGATTGAATAATTATTTCTCCATCAATTTTGAATTGTACAAAAAGGATGTTTAAGATTAAAATTTAATTACACAATCGCAATCAAATTCTTCATTGGAAATTCGGAATGTATATCATTCTTATTAGTAACCTAGAGAGTAGAGAACATAGCTTGCTTGCGTAATTGGACATGATATAGCTAGGAGGCATCCCTAGCTCCCTTCGGTTAAGAATTGGACAGGCATCTAACATTCTGACGTCCAGAAAATATGATGGAGGATTATAATCATCATATCCATATATCTTGGCATCGATAAGATCAATCGGGGAAGAAACGGCAGAGGTAGTGAAAGTCATATACAGTACGTACTTTGGTGTGTTGCAATTTGGTTGATATTATTGGGCTTGTTTGGGCCAAATTTAGTGATGTAGAATTGTACCTAATGGAAAGAGAGGTTGATTCTATTCATTCTATTTCTACCATCCCAATTAAGCCTAAACATATCTGCCATGGAAGTTTTCTTCAAAAAAAAATTTGTATGGAACATTTGCAATGCATGAAGTTAGCTTTGTACATATATGATATAGAGGAAATGTTTAAAAAGAGTAGGTAAAACGTCCTCAAAATTACTAGCATGAATTCTACCGTTTTCGCTTGATTGATCTTTTGTTTTTGAACATTCTCCAAATGGAGAGATAGGATAACCTCATTATTGGCCAGAAGGCACATACATCAAAAGAGTTCTTATACCAAGGTCAGTTGTGGCACAAACGTCAAACCAATGAAAGTCACCTTCATTATAGAATAAGTGCAAAAACCTATGGCTACCCACCACAAATCGAGCAATCCATTAACTCCTATAGAAGATACTACTGTCGTCTAAGGACCGCAATTGGTGTGCAACAAATAATATCCAGAGTAGAACATAAGGATATGTACCCAATAGCTTAAGTTAAGACTTAAGAGGCGAACGTCTAATATCTACGCCTCACCCGACTCCCACATAGTAGGAGTGCTTATAGTAGCATCCAACCCAGCTGTCCCAGCAACTATTTTCTTGGCCCAAAAGCAGACCAAGGCTCACCAAAGCTGAACCAAGGTCCAGGCCCAAGCCCTAAGCCAGCCCAATGAGCCCGGAACTGCAAGTGCCTCTGGTGGAACCACCTCCGACTTCTGGTCATCTACTCCTCCATGGCTGAGCTCAAAACCAGACCAAAAGACCCAGATCCATACCCAGCCAAGAGAGAGCCGACGCCTCTTCCCTACCATCTGCATCAGCCCCTAATGAAGTCCTAATTTTGCCGCAGCCAAGTGTCTGACGCCACTAAGACATAACACCATCCCAGCCAACAAGTTTATCTTCATTCCAGGTCGCAGCTCGACGCCCTCAATCTCCATTAAAATCCTCTCTGACCTGCAAAGAGGAACATTGGCAGCACCTCCGATGTCGAACCACACTCAGAAGAGACCCAATTGTGATCGGAGAGATCTGCGTTGAGGCAATCAAAGGGTTGCCGAACCAGCAAAGGAACTGCTCGCCGCCACCCACGATCACCGATCCATGGCGCCGCCATGCTTGTGCGGAAACTCTAGTTTTCCCCCTTCCAGGTAGCTCCGCAAAAAACAGAGACGCCCGCATGTTTTCCCCTTGTAATTTTATTTTATTTTTGGAATACTTTCCGCTTGATTGATATTAATTAAACTACTTTTCGTTAAAACTTAAAGCTAGCATATGTGTAGTCCTACATTCGGACATAAACCATCTTTTATTGGCCACCAACGACTGCAGCTATGGTAATGCATTTATCTGTAAAATGTTACGTTTTTGATATGCATAATTTTATATATATCATACATCTCTGGATTACGTTGTGGGTAGAGTACTGTCACACTTCACAGAAGTAGTATGGCCATAGAAAAAAATGACTATATATGAACACCATGTCATATATACGAGTTGCCGGCATTTGTCTATCTTGCTCTTTGTTTATAGAACTACTGCATCACGCAACTAGAAAACATTAGTACAAACGAAAATAAGGAAGACCGTAGGGACGGCATATACCCGTATTACGAATAGATGAAGTGAAAGGAGGGGTTGAGTCCCACACGCTTAGTAGATGATAATAATAAATAATTGGCATTTGGCAAGAAAATCTGCCACTGGATTACTGGATTACCTTCATGAAATGTGAAAATTTTAAGAACCGTACCTGATAAATGACTTATTCTAAATTAATGGTAATTTAGTTTTATTAACTTCAAAACAATACACGATTTCTAGAACTCGACCTAATAATTGTACCTACCGTCTATCTCTCCGTGAATTTTGTGTAATTATTCATTTGTTAAGGGGTAACATAGTCTCTCTCTCTCTGACCCAACCCTTTTCCATAATCCCATCCAGCGCGATGTAAGTTCGCCACGACTGCGAGAGTGCAATCCCCTTCCCCTTGCAAATAGAAACCACATATTTAACAGACAAACGAAAAAAAAAAGCAAATAAAAATGAGATGATCAGAGCAGTTGGATTGGGAGTGGTGGCGGCTTGTGTGGTGGTTCTAGTTCCGATGGGCATGGCCGGTTATCATCTCAGCCACAACAAGATGCTCTTCTTCAGGGGCGCCCTCTTTATCACTCTCACCATCGGCGTCCACCTCACCCCTAACTTCCCTTCCGTCACCGACTTTGTCACCACCGTCTCCTCCGTCGTCGTCTTCCAAAACCGTCGCGACTCCTGCCTCTCCCACCCCCACGACGTCGCCGCATCTGCTCTTGTGCGATTTTAATCATTAGGATGCTTGTACGATATGGGTTTGTCATTCACCCATTTATATATGTATCATTTTCAAGCTGTGTCCTCTTTTTGGACTATCAAGGAGAAGCAACTCAAAGTTAATTACCCGAGAAAGAACAACCCATCAATATGTAACTAACTGAATTGAAGTAGGTTCATGAAGATTCAATCGAAGATAGGAATGTAGAGTGATAGGGAGCTCGTCGATGTTCTTCTTGCATCTATTTAGAAACAGATGAATTTGCCTTTCAACTATTGACGGAAAGCACAATATTAACAGAGTTTGTAACGGTGTGTACTTAAATTAGGTCAAGATTAAAACGTCATGTGCGGTTTTGATGTATTAGAAAGTAAGTTCACCAAATGTTAGAGCAAGCAATTTGTCATGTACAGTTCATAAAATTTTCACTCATGAAATTTATGAGACGACCGATCGAAGTTGCACTTGGAAAATACAATGTACTAATTGAAGTTGTCCCACTCTACTCACGTACCCGTAGTTTTTTTTAATATTACTTAATGGTAGTAGATCACATTTGAATTAACTAAAAACTAATTTTTCATATTTCATACAAAATAGGACATAAATCCAAACCCAAAAAATAAGTAAAATAAAACTGATTAATTAATTAATATAAAAATATCCAAAATACATTTATAGTCGTAAAAATTATCAAATACCACTCTTAAATCTAATAAATTCTCTCTCCTCATTTTTTAGTTTTTTTTTCCGGCAAATTTAAGTTTTACGGCCAAACCAGCAGCAATTTGGAGTTGTGCCAATATATAAAGTTGTTCATTATGTCATGGGCTTTCATTTAAGTACCATATTGCATATGTTTTGAGAAATTTTAAATTTTGCTTTGCTCACCAAAAACCACAGTAATAGTTAGTTTCTCAGTCGACAGTAGCAGCTAGATTTATAGTTAACAGTAGCAAGTACATTCCAAGTCAACAGTAGCAATTAGATTCATAGTCTACAGTATCATATATATTTCAAGTCGACAGTAACAGCTAGTTTTTAATTCGACAGTAGCAGTTAGTTTTTATAGTCGACAGTAGTAGTTAGTTTTTTTTTATAATCGACAGTAGCAGATAACATATTCATTGATAATATCAAACACTATGGGTTAAAGAGAGGTAAAAAAAGTAAAATATTTCATGACATGTGACAATTTGCCATCATTTGGTTCTTATTTATAAATTTTAGTCTTTATTTGTTTTATTAACTTAAGTAGTGAGTTATTTGTAAACTAAATTATTGTCTGTTACTTTTGAATAATTTTTTTTTATGAAAATAAAATGGCTTAAATAGTGGTACTTATAGGATACTCTAAATTTACAGCATTAAATAAGAAAGCTATTGAAGTCTCTTTCGGAACTCTATCAAGTCAAATCCTATTGCCTAAAACATCATGACCTAGGTGGGCAATAACATCGACTACAAAGTTTGTCTCTCTGAATACATGATGGAAAGAAATACACTCATGTACCATTAGTTGCCAAGATAATTAACAAGGTTGTAGAACCGACCCCTCCAACCAAACACGGCATGGTTTTGATATCTTAGCTTCATTTAAGAAACTAATCACTGTCATAAACTCTCTGCTTATATTGTACCAAGTTAGATGTCTAGTTTCCTTTACTATCTCTTACTCCTTGCGAGGCAAGTTAACTAAATTTCATTGGATAACATGCACTTAATCACATATTAGATTCTAGATAGCTGATAGATCAATCTAGTAAACATTTCCCGTGGCTCTCAGGAATGAATAAACCTTGTGATATGATATTGTTACATACTTAGGTGAATACATATACTGAAATACAGTTTAAATCAACAAAAGCAACATGAACCGAGTAATGTGTTTTTGTTCATATCATCATTATCATGTAAATAATGATGGGTCTTCGCTGCTGGTCAGAGACTCCCCCATCGTCTCTCACATTGGTTCTGAGAAACGACTGACTACCCTGTCATTGAGTTCTTGCTGGAGCTTTTGCTCCTCCCCTTTTGTGCATTGTCTGTATCTTCTACCTCTGTCCTTGCTTGAGCTGAGATTAGATCAGCAATGCTTATTTGCTGTGTTCATTTCGGGCTACAGGTTATGGCTGGGCTCTTGTATTTGGGCATTTGCTGGTTCGCTATCCCTTTGAATATATTCAGTTTTAACCAAAAAAATCATTATCATGTAAAGGTCAAATTGTCAAAATACACCATAAATTAGCTGAAATTATCAATTTACACTCCAAACTTGTATTTTAGTCAATTTACTTCCTAAACTTAATAAAAATTACCGATTTGCACCCCATCCGTTAAATTTAACTATTTTTATCCAATTTTACGTCACATATCATGCACATGAAGGGTAATGTTGTCATTTTCTATTTATAGTTTTCTTAAAAATAAATAAAAATATTCTTTTAAAAGAGGATTATTTTTTTAATCAGATTATTTATTTACATCTTTTTTCTACATACTTAACCCTATTTCGAATTATATATTCAACATATGCACCAATTCAAATAGTGTGTTGTGTATATATATTTTTATATGTACACATTTATTTTTAATTTTCTAATATCTTTTAACAGATTATATCACGTAAAATAATAAATATATAAATCAATAACATGTTTCGAAAAAAATAAAAAACAATAGTAGCAAGTATTCCTCTTAAGTAATTTTATTAATTTATCTCATTAGTGAATATAAATAAATATATAATGACAATACTGCCCCTCAAATACATGACATGTGACTTAAAATTAAATGGATAGGGTGAAAATCGATAATTTCTACCAAATTTAGGAGGTAAATTGACTCAAATACAAGTTCGAGGTGTAAACTAATAATTATAACCAAATTTAAAATGTAAATTGACATTTTTACCATCATGTAAATAATAGGTAAATGGGTCACACATTATATGATTTACAATACATTCTATGACACACCACATGAAAAATACATGTCATTTGAGTTTTGAGTTTTTGAATTTTGACTGCTTCAACCATCACGCCTATATGGCATAGGCATATAGCTCGACGTTTTGTCCTTCGAGCCAAGATAAATGCCCCACATGAGAATGAACCAGAAAGCGGCACGTAAGGATTGAGTGCCCATCTCATCAATCTGACCACAACAGCCCCGTGAGTTGACTAAAGCTCACGATCGAAGTCGTGCGTGGGTCAGCGACACTCATCGGAGCCTATGTATGTGGGTTTAGGCCCCACGTGTGTCTCACTCTCTCCGTTTAGCGCGTTACGGTTGATTGTAATTGGATTTGGTCGGCAGGTTCCAACAGAAACTATGGGGAGCTCAGCTACTAGTTGGGTTTTTTACTGCAATGAATTTCACCTGTCCCATGTGAATACTTTCCTCAAATTCCTTAGGTTTATCTCCGGCAAGTGAACTAGTGAAGTATATTGTCCATCGGAATTTAGGTTTTTGACGTCCTCGTCACTGAAATACTTTCTTAAAATGAGTCGAACAAGCGTGATTAACGTTACTAGTAAAATTGATAAATCAAAACTAGACATCACAAAATTTGCGGTTTAATTTCAAGTTAATTTATACCATTGAAGTAACTTTCTCGATTTCAATTTAGTTTTGAATAGTTGCAATATATCCTTGATTTTGATTAAATCCGTCTACACTTAGCGCTAAGTGATAGTGGCCGCTTGCTTTGTAATATTGGTAAAGACATAAGGGCTAGGTATTACTGTATTAAGACCTTCTCACACTTGATCGACTCACCAGCAACAAGTACTATGTAACAAAAATCTATGATCAATGGATAAGTTTTACTATATCAAAGATTCTGAATCAATTTTATTCATGTACAATGTGTAAGTTTTTAGGATCACACTATGGGGATCACTTTCCAACACTTAGAAAGTCAGGGTGCTTAAAGATTTCCTACCATAGCCAATAGATCATTCTAACTAAATATTACCATTTGGGACTAGATAAAAGCCAGCGCACTTCAAATATGTTTTCAATTAACTGGTCTGCCCTTCTGTTTTGGTTACTCCAGTTTTGAATTGACCAATGTATGAGGGTGACAATGATATACAATTTCATTCCAACCAGTTTATATACCAACCGTATTAAATATATTGGTATATCACGAAATTGATACATGGTACACGGTATAGTATACTGTATTATATTTCAAAAGATGGTTGGTAAGTGGTATGAATTTTTCGTGTACCATGATATGCCGTACCAACCGAGATAGAAGTTTTATGAAAAAAACTCTAATATATGCATCTATAGTGGGTCGAACTTGGTCTTCTTCCATATAAGTTGAAGCCAACTACCACTAGGCTATTATTGTAATTACAACAACTCATACTAAACAATATATATTCTTAAAAACTATATATATCCATAAATATTACAGCCGTAGATTTAGTGAAAAATAAATCTCAACCGTAGATTTTTGTTTAATTTTTAATTTTTGGACTTTGACATGTTTAATTTATGACTTTATACTTGGTAATTTGGTTGAAGTTGTAAAAAACTTTGTATTTGTGTTGTTATTTGCTATTACTTATTTGGATTGGACCTTTAAATTTTTGGGCCATAAACATATTGGTAAAAACTTATTACTAACTGTGCCAACCGTACAAATTAGTTGGTATACCAACGTTATTGGTTGGTTTAAATGATAGATTTTTCATACAAATTATATGTTTGTTGGTATATGATATTGAAAAAATGAGGTTGGTATACCTACCAATCAACTCCTATAATGTATCATTCTGAATCAATAGTTCAATACTAGTCGTAAAGGGTATAATCGTCCACTCAAATACAACGTAAAGAAAAGAAAACCCTGATAGTATATATATTTATATACATTTCTAGTTCCGTGAGATCTGCAAACTTTCTCTCACCCACAAAACAAGTCTCCTTTCACAGACCGCAAAACCCACGATAGAAACTCCGAAGAGAAACTCAAACGAACCCCGCAAAACCCAGAACCCAAACACAATCCATTCCTATGTATTTCACACACAAATCAAGCCAATTCCTCTGCGCATATGTTATGTCTATCTGAACAAGATTGATTATATATCGAAGCTATGGTGAGGATCCGCAAGAACTTAAAGTTCTCTCCCCTCCTCTTCTGCTCGCAAGCTTCAGCTCACGACGACCTGCAGCCGCGCGTGTGCAAGCTCAACCTGTCTCCTTGGGATGTGATTGTTCCCTCACTCCTCGACTCCTCACACCAGGTCAGTCACTTTCTTTCATCTTCTCCGTTTTCAATTTCTGGGTAGATCTGCGGAACCTGGTTCGAACATCCTCTATCTTCCTCCAACTGCATTAGGGTTTTTCTATTCATTCGTTTGCCCATATTAGGGTTCAAAGAGAACCTTAAACTTAAGGGATTCAGCTTGTGTATTGAGCTCCGGGAGCTCAATTAGGGTATTGGGTCATCTTCATTTCTGATTATCACTGTTGGGTTTTTCTAGTTTGAAGCTGAGGAGGACTTATACGTGAATACGAGCTTGAGTCATTCTATTGGAGTTGAGGAAAGGTAACCCAGCTTCTCTATTGCTCGATTCTGTTGGATTTGTCCAATTTTTGTACTGTACATGTACGTATTTAGGGTTTGAGTTGCTTTAGTGCGCATGTATTATTCTTCCAATTTATCGTGGCGAGTGTGTGAGTGTGTTGCTTGAAATGTTGTGTTTGATACAAAACGCAGCGTTGCGTCGCCTATGGAAATTGAATACAAGCCGAAACCAGCAACCGGGGAGGTCCATGGCAGTGTCTCTACCGACGGCAATGGGTTTCGGCGGTGTCAAAGAACCAACGGCAAGAGTTGGCAATGCAAGAAGGAAGCAAATGAAGGCGGGTCACTTTGTGATCACCACCAGAAACTCCATAGCCGTAGGAATGTGAATTATTGTAACTACACCGATAAGAACAACGTTAGCAACAGCAACACTACTAGCAATGGCACTGCCTACTCCTTCCCATGGAAGAAAGCCATCGTCCCAGAAAAGGAGCTTGGGGGGTCGACACATCGTGTGCGGCCCAAGGTGGTTGCGACGAAGGAGGCGGCAACATTGAAGAACCTGTATCGTTCGGGGTTTGGCCCGCGGTGGGGGAGAGACAGAGGCATTAGTAAACACAAGATGGAGGCTAAGGTTGCTGCTGCTGAAAATGTTGGTACTACTCCTACTGTATCTTGTACGACTACTCAGTTTAGCAATCCCGAATCACCTCCCTCACACAAAATTGAAATTGGGGATCAATTGGACTATATCGAGGACGATTTCGATGATGATGAGGAAGAGGATGAGGGCGGAGAATGCGGCCGGAAGCGGGTGAGGAGGCAAGTGAAGGCTAGATCTTTGAAGTCGCTAATGTAGTAGCATTAGCTCAATTTTTGGTTATCGTCTTTTCTACCTGGGGCGATATCCCTGTTCCCGATCGCGATTTTGGTGTGTTGTACACAACTTTGTGTCTTGTTTCGGGCGAGGGATGTTGAACACGACAATGTATGGGTGACGTTGTAATATTCAAAGACATTTACGTCATTTGACTGAAACCAAATCAATTAACGGTAAACCTCCTGTCTTCCATTACAATTATGAAACGTATGCATTATAATTAATTAAAACTAATATAGAAATCTGTGGATAATAATGAATTTCACTATTAAGAGCACAAATTATTATAAAATAATACGTTAAAACGAAAAAAGGCCTTTTAAATAGTTCCAGATGGTATGGAAGGATCGGAAGCTAGCTAGTGTAATAAGAATACACTTAAAATAAAGATAGCATGTAACTTTGATCACACTAAACGAGATCATAGAAGACATGCAGAATGTACCATGACCATATGACCATTTCATGAATTTCCCATAGTTTGGTTTCTGGATGCATGATAGGCAGGCTATGGCAAAATGTGGTATAACGTACTATTAGTTTATATAACGATCAACGTCACCCACTACCGTGTTTAGGAAATTTCATTCGCTCATTATTGATGACACATGTACTAGAAAGCTATCCAGGAAAAGAAACACTAATGGTAACACCAAATTAAATTTAGACAATAACGACCAAGATGTATTAAGTTGAAAATGTAACGGATACTAAGAAATCATAGTTAAGAATTAAGTGTTATCGAACTTATCCAAGTCGATCTAATGAGTGGATGGTCTTCAACCGAAATGGGTGGAGAAGAACACAAATGACAGAATCATCGAGTTGTTTATGGGAGCTGATTACACTGCACTTATTCATAGTGTTGATAATAATACAATCGTCTATTGTATCTATGATTTTTTCATGTGTACATCATTTAGAAATAGTTAAGAACATGTTGAATATGCTCAGTTTCCTACAGTATCTTGTACTTAACACGACTAACTATATAGAAGGTTCCACAGAGTTTTTTTTTTGTTGAAGGGCAAAGTAAATAATTTTGTGCTAAAGAAAAAGCTGCTCTCGATGGTCTCATAGTTGAACACACATATTCTAATCAATTAAACGCAAACGGTCACTTCAGCTAAGTACCCACTCAACCTGACACAGTCGAAACGACACACGTAACTACGTCTCTAATATGTATTTGGGCACCGTTGCCTGGATTTAAATCAGATTAATCATTATAGAAAATTCCTTAGAAGTCCACTTATTATGAAAAAATTTATAATACAGCGCTGCATTGAGTTGTATGCAGCGTGAATAGTGACTATGAACAGTAATAAACAGTATTCGTGTACAGTACAATTAAACAGTGATAACAGTGTAAAAACTAGATAATAAAAGTTTATTACTACTCTATTATGAAACTATTTTTGTTTTTCTAGGAACTAGCATTTAACATGCTAAATATTTTCACATAACTGACTTACTTGTCTAAACGGTTACTTTTTGGCGGAATTACTGCTGTCCTAAAAAGCAAATAACTGAGTTCTAATAAAGCAGAATAAACACAGATGAAAAGTTTAAATACTCATATGCAATGATAGAAAAATTCAAATAAAATTAGATATTTTTTTTGCGACGGATTTTATGGCACCAGATAAAGCTTATTTATTCAACATAGATACAAATATAAAACTCAGAACCTTCCTCTTAAGTAAACAGTTACAGTTGTTTAGCTACTCATAATTAAAATACAAACTTACTTGAAAAATGTACTCCACATCGGATTTATACAACAGAATGATATTTTACACAACTATAGCACTCACACTCAAACTATCTATCTTTTTTTTATTCTCAGAACGCTTAGTAGAACAACACTCTTAAAACTTATGCTACAATCTTCTGATTTTTTCTTCCTTCCAACTTCTACCTTCCCAAAAAAGTTCCTCCTCCTTATATAGAGCTCAGATTCTAGGCATCAAACCGAACTTACTTTTGAAAATGGACGACAAAGAATCTTCTCATTTTTAAAGCTGGTTGTCCTTTGCGTTGGTAAACTATTTCACAAAAGCAGAAAGAGACGTTTTTATTGTTTGGATGTGTCGGCAGCTCACGTTCCTTGTTTGGATGCGTCGGCAGCTCACATTCTTTGTTTGGATGCGTCGGCAACTCACTTTTCCATCATGTTTATGACATTGTAATATTCTTCATCTACACAGTCATAATTTGCCAAAGAATCTTGGTCTTCATGGTCACTTTCTTGCTCTATGTCTTCTTTTTCATCCAGATCTGAGTTATAGGGAAAATGATAAGGAATCTTGTATCATTTTTCTTTATCTACCTTTTTTAGCCATGCAATTGTCTCTGGAGTTCCATCTATTTTATTTCTCATGAGGGCAGAGAAGAAATCACAGACATCTGGTGGAGAGTGATTGTAGCATGTGACTATGATTTTTTCTCCACTGGCTAAAAGACTGGACTCATGATCCGTTCGAACCATGTTTTTGATGCACATTATGGCCATGGCTTTCATCCACGGAATGTTATTGTTGGGATTATCATATTTCCCTGAACCTTTTTCAACTCTTGATCAGACCCTGAATAATTCTCACATAGTGATATAGAGAAATGTAACTTCTGCGTCCATCCACCACTTCCTATTCGGAGGGGTAGAAATGAATTTCAGTCTCAAGATGCATCCATCTGGACGAATGTTCTTTACTGCCTGAGTTATGATTTCTGGAAAACCCTCTCGGTCCTCGTTTGACTTAGTCCAAAGATTGTGCACAAATCCATTCTTAATGAGTCATAGCTTCTGCTTTTGAGGCTGTTCAGCTTGAACATTTACAAGATATCTCCCCATAATATGGGCCATAAACTATTGCCAAGGTTGAAGGAAGCATTTTACCGTCTCCGATTTATAGTGAAATTCCCACCAGGCTAATTCCTTTAGAGCTGAAACAAGAACTCGCGCGCTTTCAGGACCTTCTACATATTTGATCATTGCACCTCCTTCCTTCGAATTTTCTTTTTCCTTTTCATTTTCTTTTGCATGGACTCCATAAAATTCCTCTGTCAAGGCATTGCGACTTTTTAACAGATGTTCTTCGTCTTCCTCATAGAAAGCTTGTAGGACAATTTCCATAACAATCTTATGCTTGAAAGCCAATAGCTTCTCTGTTTTGAATATTGGTTCTTTGAATATCTTCAAAGGATAACCATGAACATTTGTGACTTCAACCATTTTTCTCCTAAAATGGGCTATTATGCTTTTTGGTAAAGCAGCAGCCTTCAACGGACTTGATAAGTCTTTACCGTCTGCCGTTTGAGAAGGGCTAGCCGTTCTTTTACCCTGAGACTGATCAGTTAAGGTTGTATCCTTTGGACACAACAAATATTCTTTTCCGAGCTTTTTTTCTTCATCAGATCCTCCAGTACTTTTCTCGAACTCTTGATCCTAACCTCCTGGTCGAATCCTATCTTTAGTCTTGGCCGGAGCCGATGCAGCTGCTTCATAAGACACAATGAATTGGTAACCTGGTCCATCATGTAGAGGTCCAACAGTCTTGTCTCCTTTTTTGTATATGTTCCAAAGACTAGGTGGTTCCGATTTCCTGCTCCTAGGATTTCGCATTTCATCTTCATCTCCATCTTCTCTTCTGAATGTTGTCATTTCTCTAGTGAGAGCGGCTGGTAAGAAGTTCTTGTTACCTGCAATCATTTCCACATCATATTCATATTGGGATAAAAACATTTGGCATCTTAATACTCTTCCTTTATCTGCTGCATCAGTTAATTTGTAGTTTTTAAATTTTTTAACTCTTTTATTGTCAGTTCTAACTACAAATTTGTTTTTTATGAATGCTTCAGCATTTTTGATGCTCTTGATCATAGCCAACACCTCTTTATCCCCAGTGGAATAGTTTAATTCCGCCGCATTAAACTTTCATGATATGAATTTACAAATCTTTTCTTGATTGGTATCCGGGGTCATGGCCAGAACCACTCCTACCCAATAATAATCATTTGCATATGTCTGCAAAATGATTAAGTCTTCTTCTTCTGGCAATTGTAATGGGGGTAGACTCTGGGTTAACTCCTTGATCTTTTTTACAGTATTACTGTCATCTTCCGTGAAACACCATTTTTTTAGAACTGGTTTTTGGTGAGAGTAAAGCAGTAAGACCACTTACTTGAGGTATAAAGTCTCTGGCAAAGTTGAAAACTCCTAAAAATCTTTGCAATGATTTTGCATCAGGGATTTGATCTAGGAATTGGCTGATCTTCTTAACAATGTGTTCTTGGAGACGAATCTCTCCATCTTTAACATGAATACCCAAAAATTCGATCTCTCCTTTGGCCATATGTATCTTCTTTTATCCCAATATGATTCATTTCTGGACAATAAACTTACATACCTGCTCCAGGTGCTTCAGATGTTCATTAATAGTTCTTGAGAAGACTAACATATCATCTATATAAACTATGCAGAAGTCTAAATAAGGCTTAAAAATGTTGTCCATCTTCCTTTGGAAAATAAAGGGAGTTTGCTTGAGACCAAATGGCATAACTAGCCATTCGTAATGCCCTTGCGGTGTTCCAAAAGCCGTCAGAGCTATGGAATCTGGATGCCTTTTTACTTGCTAAAATCCTGATTTAGCATCAAACTTGGAGAAAATTTTCGCTCCTTTTAAGACTATTTATAAGGACCCTCACTTGAGATATCTGATAACCATCTTTTACGGTCTTTTTTTGTTAACATCTCTGTAATCAATGACCATTCTATCTTTTCTCCTAACCTGTTCCGCATGGTTTCTGACTAGAAAAGCTGGAGCATGATGCAAACTGTTTGAAGGTCTGATTAACTTTTCCTCAAGTAGTTCCTGAATATGACTTTCCATATCTTTCTTATCTTCTTCCCTATACTGAGGGATGACTTTTCTGAATATGTTCCTGAACAAGCAGCTTTTCTGCAGCCTTGTTGCTGGATAAATGGTTTAGAAATTCTATCAAACTTGGCCGAGTTGGGTCAAGTTCTTCAACTCCTATCTCTCTCTGAAGATGTGAGAATTCGTCGTAGAGTGTATTCAGTATTCTACAGGCGTACTCTATCGAGTATTGATCCTCTTGGATATGTTTTGAATGAAAACACTTTTTCCACCTATCATAATCTTTTGTAATACAAAAGGCCTGATAATTTTTTGGTTTGGATTCTCTATTGTTAGTTGAGATAAGCCAACTTTGTGGCATAAGGCTTTTAACCTACCTTCTTTTGAGCTAAGCAGACTCTAATACCAGCTAGGACGGATCTAACCGATGCTCAGAAAATCAAGAGGTTTTTGATCTTCTTCAAAGACTTCTCGAAAAGTTTTAATATTTTCTTCCATTTCATAGATTCTACGTTGAACTCGATATATAATATCCCAATAATTTTTTATATTTCTGGGAAGGTTATTTCTATATTTTATTAATTTTTATATTGTGTTTTTTCTTCTTGAAGTTCTTTCTGATAAATTTTAGCAAATGTTAATAATTCAAGTCTAGAGGCTATTACAATTGCTATAATAATAAAAAATAAATGTTTATCTTTGAGTGTATGATGAATTTATATATTTGTAGTACGTAAATAAATAAACTCATAAATCAAGGCCCATCATGCTCCATCAATTTTTTTTACCTAAATAGTACATAAGGTAAAAGCATATGTGAATAGTACCCTACTGCATATAGTACAACGCTGCATACGGTACAGCGGAATCCCACTTATTATCACCATATCCCAAAGAATGACACCTTAATTTTATGGTGCTTCTATGTAGATATAGTAACCCACTACATTTCCAATAATACCCGTTTAATCAAACCCATCAACTAATGTTTGTGGCATTTATGAAAACCAAAGTTTCTTCGAAGTTCAAACTCAGATTTGCATCTGATATTAGTAAGGCATCATGCCATCATCTTAATCATCTTTCCTATCATATGTATAGTTGATCGTATATAACTACATAATCAATTCTAATATTATGACTATTGTTACTCTGGACGTTGAGGTGTCTTGATGCAAGATTAAGTCACAATTAAACATTGGATCAAAATCCTTTAGAAATGGAGTATTGATTTGAATTCCTGTGCGAGACCCAAACATATTTCAGAAGGTCTTCAATCTACTGATTGAATTAATCATATATATTAGTTTGCCCTCACAACGATTTCATTCAGACCTCCTTGGTCAAGCTACCGTTCGATCTATCACAATTGACAGATATATCTAGAGATAAAGGGAAAGCATCCAAACAATTCTCTTTGAATTATAATGCCGGAAAGGCAGATCAAGTTGAGGACCAAACAAAGAAGCAAATTCAAACTTTTCAGGGGTAAAGCTGAAAAATAAGAAAATGTTGGGTATACCAAAATATTTACTGGGTACAAATAGCAACACCCTAATTTTATTGTCTAAACAAGTCCACTTTCAAAGCCCAGATCCATTCTTTAAATTGTGATAGTACCTAAAATACCCTTATCTATCTTGAATCAGATCTCTCTCTCTCACTCTCTCTCTCCATTTTCAACCTCGGATTCCCTCGCCGACGTCGATCATCCTCCGGCCACCAACCCTGAAACCGCCGACTTCACCTCGATCAGAATCTCAATCTGCACCCTCAAGCTCCTCTCCGACCTAGCGTCCTCTCCACCTAGTCAATGATGCCGATCTACACGCCTCTTCTTCTCCTCCTCCTCCTTCTTCACCAAAAACCCTAATCCCTTTTTAAAAATCACCACCATGCTTCTCAAGGCTTCTCCGACGTCGTCTGTGTTGCTCACTCGAGGCGAGAGTGGCTCTCTCCTCCGCTCCCTTGTGGTCTTATCCCTTCCTCGATTTCCTACCCTGCTGCTCCGCTAAACTCGTCGACGTCTTTGCTCGTGTCTATCCGGTCATCGCTGGCGAGGAATGACATCGAGAATGTTGTATGTGTGGCGGCGAAGAGCGCGAACAAGCTACCGCTGACCAGTGTGGTTTTCAAGCCGTTTGAGGAGGTGAAGAAGGAGTTGGATCTCCTTCCCACTCTCCCTCAAGTCTCTTTGGCTCGCTAGAAGTACAGTGAGGATAGCGAGGCTGCTGTTAATGAACATATCAAGTGAGTTTTTGGTAGTATCTTTGTATGTTGTTGATAGTAGTTTTGTTTGATAATTATAGTAACTTTTAGTGTGGTGATTTATGGTGAGTATGGTTCGGGCTGAAGATCTTAATCTCATCTCTGTGATGCATCATGCTCTACTGCCTTTTTATATCTAGAGGCATGTGGCAGTATTTTTTTTATGTCTACACTAGTAGTTTTTTGACACAAGGACAGTATATTTCTATATTTATGTTGGTATGTTTTTCAAATAGTGATAGTATTTATTTAAGTTTGTAATGGTATCTTTTTTATTCCTTGATAGTATCTTTTAAGCATTGGTAGTTACTTGTATGACTTAACCATGTTCACCCTAAATCTTTTCGTTGTAGCTTTGGTTGTTGTTGGTAGTATATTTAGCTACTATTGGTAATATCTTTGTTTGTTGTTGGTAGTAGTTTTGTTTTTACCAGTATTGTTGGTTGTTGATAGTAGCTATAAACCTCTAGCTTTGTGGGGCACTAGCTTTAGTTGCTGTTAGCAGTAGTTTTTGATAACAATGATAGTTGCTTTTTTCTTTGCATGATGGTAGTTTTTATTTGCTTAAACAATTTGGCAGTAGCTCTGTTTCTCCTTAATAGTATCTTTAGTAGACATGCATAGGACTTTTGCCTAGCTCAATGGTATCTTTTGTGTGGTTCGGTAGTACCCTTTTGGACCTCGTCGAAGATTGCCGAAAATCTCATCGTAGTACTTTTTACTATCGGTGGTAGTAGCTTTTGGTGCCTATGACAATATCTTTTATGTCATCATAAAAGTTTGCCGGAATCATGCGGAAGTTGCCGGATACCTTGTCGGAGCCGACAAGTGTTCGTCAGATTCTCACTAGAGCATGCCGGAAGTCGTCAGAAACCTTGTCGGAGCTGGTCGGAACCTTGCCGGAGTCAATGGGAACCTCGCCAAAGATGGTAGAAAGTTGTCGGAAACCTTGCCAGAGACCTAACTAGGGAGAGAATATTTGGGTGTTTTAGAATTCTAGTGACAGTGTGCAATTTCATTCAACTTTTATGCCTATAATAGAAGTCATTTTATGAGAAAATGTTCTTATGTGGGAAATAATGTTTGAGTGTCCTTATTTAAAAAACAATATATGAGTCATGAAGTGATCTTACGTGTAATTGGCCCTAATCATTAATGGCTATGGTGTTTGGCTATGTTTGGATCAACGAAAGAAGAAACGCAATTTGTCATAAACTTTTAAATAGTGATTGACATTGAACTGAATTGGATGGTTACCGACATGTTAAAGTCACTGAAATGCATTTGAAACTATGACATGAAGATTGCAACCTTATGTTTCATATCATGTCCCATTGCATCCTGAGTTTAGGGTCACCTAGCCCATAATTTTGTTGTTCTTTTAAGACCATTGATTTACCCACAGTTAGATTTGAAGACCATTGATTGAGTATCTAATTTACCCAATTGATTGTTTTCTCTTTGAAGAGACTATTGATGACTATTGATTGAGTATCTAATTTACTCAAATTTTTGTTTACTAATCACACCTAAATAGTCTATTGTGTAAACAAAAAATGACAGGCATACCGGTCAAACTTGAATAACTGTATGGCTTTTACTCACATAGTAGCCGAACTCCATAGTAAAAAATTTCGTGGGATACATTCAAGTAATTCAAAGCTGCCATCAATTTATAACTAGAAATGGCAATAGACAGGGTAAGGAGGGGATCAAAAAATAACATACCCAATTTTAATTACACCCATGTAACCGCCCAATTTCTGTTATAAAATAATGGGTAATTCTCATCTCCGTCCATGTTGGGGATTAATTTCTCATACCCGCTCCAATATCCGTTAATGATATTTTATTATATTATATAAAAATTAATATGAAGTATAGAAAAATATAAAAATCTAAAATGAAATCTAAATATCATCATAAAATTAATTTTGTACATTAATCCAACTTAATAAATACAAGTCTAGTTAAAAATAGAACAATAACTGTAAAAAAAATTTATTTACATAAATATTTATTTAATTATTAATACTAAAACATATATAATATGTATTCTATTTTTATTGGGTGGGGATGGGAATGAGAATCAAAATACCATCCTCGCCCGTTACCCGATTCCATATTTCGAATATGAAGATCCTTAAACCCGCTCCCCGTTTTTACCCATTTCACAGACCCATTAGGGTCGAATACATGTGAATACCCTACCTGATGGGTAATATTGCCATCCATATTTATAACCTTCTTGTTAAATACTTAAATTAAACTAGAAAACTCACTACTGGCTTCAATATGACTCAACTGGCTTCAGTGGTCTCAAAGCTTACTGGAATTAAAAACAGAGATGAAGCCAGAATAGCATGACTTGACAAACTTGTTCGGTAAATAAATAAGCAAAGTTAAATGTCAATTATATAATGTGACTACACCCAATTTAGAGCTTAATTAAGAATACAATACAATCTTCTGTGCTCGTGTGCTGCAAACCATGGCTATTTTATGCATTATACCAATTCAGAAACTTGCATGAACAATATTTATGTTTTAATGCCCAGATTGATAATGGTTTGGGCAATTTCGGCTGTGCAATCCCTCAAACCAGAAAGTAATTATGCATCGTATACCGCCATCCACCATTAACGAAATAGTACTAACTGCAGGTAGAGGATAGTAGATGACTTGGGGAAATAGTAAATGGATCACCAAAGTCACTTCAGAACACTACAACAGAACACAAGAACTTAGTTTTCCAAAAAAATGAAAAAGGCTTAACGACTTCCTATTAACAAATAAAGGATCCTTATGAAAACTTTGTTCAATTCGTGGTATTTTCTGAAGGTGTCATCATCATTTATTTTTTAATATACTTTTTTTGGAAATTTCTAAATGTAGACTACAAAGGGAAGGCAATACGATAAATACAGTTCATAAGGATATGCAATAAAAGCAGGATGTTAGTACAGCAAACATATCTAACTCACTTGTACAGATAAGCCGCGATTCCTAAAATTAGACACAGAAGGATGATGTCGATGCAGAAGTTCCGGCTGGACCTCAGCTGAAACAGGATCATAGCAAAGATGTGAATGAGGTAAACTATATGAAGAAGAGGCATTGTATTGCCATTTACTGATTTACGGAAATGCACATAATCAATAGTTTACCTGGACTATGGTATCCTTGAGTTTCACATTAGTATTCTTAAGGTCGGCATTTGCTCTCTCAACCTGGAATGATGTCAGAATGGAACTTAATTAACTGAGTAAAACCAAAAGGACAATACATTAGCCAACAGAAGAATAAATAGAAGGCACAGATCATAACCTTATCATCTATTTCATCCATCAATGGCACTTGCCTATCTATTTCCTGTACATAATTATAATCTCGTTAATAATTTATAAGAGCAAGGACACCAAAAAAGTGACCTGAATAATAGTACGTTAAAACTTAGAAGCTAGAACAAACCTCATTCATGTCACTGGCCATATGTTTCAATGTGTCCAATCCTTCTGCTATGACATCTAAACCTTGATCCTGTATGAAATCACATATACCTCCCATGTAAGGCTAATATCACATGCGACGTGAGAAAAGTTGTCCAACATTTCCAAACTGCAAGAGCCTATCAGAGTTTTATAACAAAGTATAGCAATAAAATGAAACTTCACCAGCAGGAGCTCATTCCAGCTCCTTAAGGTAAAGCTCCCTAAACGCTAGAATACAAAATTCATTTTGCTCAACTATTTACTGCTACTTGCCTGCTTCATTCTTCGCATTTCATACTCATTTCTAAAGCGATCCGACTCCTCAGTTTGTTGGAAGTACTCACTATCAAATCTCCCATCTGGTGCAATTGCAATAAAGACATTGTAAAGTTAGTTAGAAGACATATTTATCATTCATAGAAACCTTGATACAACAAACTTGAGAATTAAATACCTGAAGTTGAATCAATTCTTATTCCCTTATATGACGGTGTTGGATCTGTCCAAGCACCGGTTTGTTTAGCTCCACTTGTTGACCCATCAGGTATTGCTTCTATCCTCTCTTGCAGTACAGAAACCAAATCGTTCCGAGCTTCAATATCTTCTCTCGAAAGCCCTTTCACCTGCATGATCAATGACAGAGTAGTTTCTAATAATTACTCCCATTAAATGGGACGAAATAGCATACAAAAGAACAACAAAGAGAACGGTGCGTACACATGATCAGTGGAACGCATATCATTTTTGTCTGGATTAATGTGTTAAGCCGGAAAAATGGTTATTTGGATTGAAAAACTTAAAATGTAATATCAAGGGAAGCGAAGACACAACCTTGAATCTTCAAAGTTATGAGCAAAATTAGAAAGATCAAAACCTTTTTAGGAGCAAGTCTTCTCAATTTGGGCAGCTCCTCAAGCAAACGAGCCTTGGTTCTTCGAATTTCCGCATTCATAGCAACAGCCGAAGCCCTGCTCCTCTCAGTGGCTGCAGTCTCCGATTTCTACAGCAGCATAACTCATCAAAAACCCGAGAGAAAGTAAAAGAAAAAAAGAATTCAAACTTTGGTGTCCTTTGTTCCATAAAATTCCACTCAAATTATTACTACCAACTTTGATTTTAAGTACAAAAACTTCAAAACCTTCAACTAGGAAACGAAAGAGAGATGGGAGAGACCTGAAGAGCAGCTTCAAGGTCGGCCTCAACGACGCTGTAGAGACGGGCAAATGCATCGTCGCCGGAGATATTGTTGAGTTCCTTTTGCTTATCGATGTCGTACTTGTCGTATTTCTTGCATATCGTATCGACCCTCGTGATCAAATCGATCACACTCATCTCCAAAAGCTCTGTTTGTTCCGGCAACCAACTTGGTCTCTGTGTTTATGTGAAAAGGTGTAACCGATGCTGCTCTGACCGTTTTGGCTTCAGAAACTCAGAAAGAAAAGGAAGGAAAACGGACAAGAGGATAATCTGATTCTAATTCCGAAGGGTACGGCGGAGATTCTAACGCTGGATTGTTTTGTCCGACATCTGACAGTCTGACAAGTGTACTTCACTTCGTGTGATGCCCGCTGTAACTCTGTAAACAATGATTGCATTCCTAAGTCTGCTAACCATCAATAACCCTTTTCTTGTAGAATCTATTCTTCTTGGATATAATATATTTAAACTCTATAGTACGCAATTGGGTGAAGGCAAATAATGCTAGTGTTGCAAGGGCATGCTGATTCAGTTACGGAAGTATGTAATCATGTTAAATTCTGATATCAAGATGAGATTTCGTAAGGGGAAACAGGTAGTGTTACATTCGCGCAGACTTAATAACGTACTACATTAGTATCATGTAAAGAGAATGAGACAATTTTGACAAAAAACTTGAGAATGAATTTGTACTAAAATTTGTTCATGTCCCTCTTCGATCTCCTCGTAGAAACCATGCGATCAAACTGTTTAGGCTGTTAGGCCGTACTGATAGATGCATATTGTTTGATTAAATATACAAGGCCGACTCTTAGCATGTGTAAAAGGAGTACTGACATAGGGCCGCACCGAAATTTTGGGGTCATGCATATATAACATGTAGTTAATTTTGTGAAAAAGTCCCTTTAAACAAGACCTTGAGAGGTTGAGTTGGCAAGTGGTGTCATTGACTAAATTTCACATTCCACTAGTGCATGGGTATGAGTCAAATTATTGCAGTGTTACTTCATAATATATATTTTTATTTTCTTTATCCTTTTAGGGCCTATTTCCTTCCTTATTTTTTGTCTTTTATTTGTAGATACCTTTGTGAATTTGTCCAATTATACCTTTTCATCATTTTTTTTTGTATTTTCTTCATTTTTTTCTTGATTCTTTAGGTAAATATACTACTTATCCTTGATTGTTTTTTTTCATATTTTTTCGTCTGTTTTTTCTAATTGATATTTTAAGAAAAAGGTCATTGTTGTTAAACTCTAAAAATATATAGTTAGGTTCAAATTGAAAAAAAAAACAAAAACAAAAATGTTGTATCTATTTGCTTGTATGCAACCGAAATTTGAACTAATTTTTTTTTATAATAATACATTTAGACATATATTACATAAGACCTTTCGAAAAGCTAGTTTCAATCTAACACAATGCCTCTTAATATAAATAGCACGGATACAGACACGATTGTCTGTATTGGACACGATTCGATACGTAGACACGACATATCGAAATTTTTTTGGATACGGACACGTGGTGGACACGGACACGTGGTGGACACGTTAATTAAATATTATTTTTAATATATATATATATATATTTATTTATTTATTAAAAAAATATTTTATGAATTTGAAAGTATTTATAATGTTAATATATATATATATATATATATATATATGTCAAAGTGTTTATTAAAATGATGAAAACATAACTTGTTAGAATGGCTAAGTACTTGATAAGTACCTTGGATAACCAAGGTTCGAATCTCACCACAAGCATTTTTATTTTTATCACAAGTTTATCTCCTTATATATATTAAAGTGTGCATAAATATAATAAAAACTGAATCTGTTAAAATGGTTTAGGAGTTGTTGAGTGTCTTGGATGACCAAGGTTCGATTCTCATCATAAGCACTTTCATTTTTATTATGAGTTAGTGCGTATCCGCGTATCCGATTTGAATACTCGCGTCTCCGATTCGGATACTCGCGTGTCCGGGCCGTGTCCAAAGTCAGTGTGCATGTCCGAGCATATCCGTGTCCGACATGAGCATGTGTCCGTGCTACTTAGCTCTTAATGCTTTGAGACGTCTCGAAAAATATAATCTCATAATCGGATCCCTACAAGTATAACGTTTTCTGATTTCTTTAATCAATCGATTAAACTAACCTTGCAGCACGGAAATTGTTTAATCAATCGATTAAGTAACCACGTAGCACAAATCGATCGCTTTAAAACACTTGTCTTTCTAACTAGATGCCATGTGGCACACTTCTTCCCTTTTCTAATGGCTCAAGATCAACATTCTTCTTTAACATTGCATTATTGTAGTAAAACATCCCTATCTGGGTGATTAAAGAAATGGAAAGAGATTTCATATTCAGTGCGGTTTTGTCAATAATATAATTGGGATTAAAATGACTTGAGGGAAAACAAATTTGCCGATCACCATTTTTATGTTCATCTTGTGCCACTATTCTTATGCTCATTTAGTGCCCATCATCTTAAACTCATGACATGTATCAAATTGATTAATTATTATATAAATATAAATTGAAAAAAAATACATATCATGAGTTTAAAAAAATAAATATAAAATAAGTATAAAAATAGTAGTCCATAAATTTATTTTCTAACAGTCATCCGTCCGCTTCGTCATAAAACAAAACATAAAATAAACAACATGGTTGAAAACGTATGATTTGTAATCGAGAAAAACACCAACTCTTAAAATTTCTTGTATAAAAACAAGTTAAACCCAAATAGCTTCTGGTTATTCGTGTCCAGTTGTCCAAGAATCAGAAGCTCCATGGCTTCAAATTCGAATCTTTGTTCCTCTTTCGGTCTTATGCTTCTTTTTCTATCCATATTGGGGCAGTCTTATGCATACGACGAACTGGGTCCTTACACAAACACCTTCACTGTCTCCAGCTTCAGCTACCCGCCTACACTTCTCAAGAACTCTGCTTTTCGGTATATCAGAGGTGCATCACTTTCTTTTTCCGATCACCCTTTTTCGTTTTTTCTGTAATTCATTGGTATTGGATTGACGGACCTTGCCCAAAAGATTGACTTTTCTTTTGTGAGTGCATTGATCTTTTGGTTGTTTAAACGCTTTGTTTCTAGATTAATGTTGGACTGTTTGGGGTCAGATTATTAACATTGGAGGTTGAGTTCTGTATTTATAGCGTTGGCCATACTTTAAATTTAGTTATATACTTATATATCATGAGAATCAGGGGATTGGATTGAAGGATCACTGTCAGTGTAGCTTCGCTATAAGTTCAGTGAATTCAGTTGCATATGTGTGTGTGTGTTTCTTTGTGTTTGTGAATAGTTATTGATGTATGAGATTCATGTGTACTGTTTCTGGACAAAGGGATCAGAACTATTGACATAGTACTCATTGAGAAAGTTCACAATTTCTTGCCACTAAATTGCATCAGCATCATCTACAATTATTTCATATGTGATCATAGACTACGTCTGAGACAGTTCTTAATTTGTTTATTGACTGAGGTTTGGTTGAGTCGCAAGAATAATGAAATCAACACTTCCTTTTATCATATCAGACGTGATCTTATGCTATTTCTGGTGCTCTCGGCAATCAATTGGAACCAGAGCTTCCTACAGCATTATGAGAAGATAGATGTTCTTTGGCCTTTATTTCATACAAACACTTTATGCTGTTACTGATGCCAATTTGTCTCATTACATACATGTGAATCCCTTATGATGTGAGTTTTCGGCTACTGAAGCAGCACAGTAATGCATTCACTATCATAAAAAATTATAAGAATTTCCATGTTATGAATTATATGAAACTTTTTAATGTGCTTAATCAAATGGATATCTAAGTCAAAATCATATATCTGTCATATCTTACTGTTTTTGTTTTTCTTCTAGTTGAACTACCACCATGGTTCTCTTCAATGTCTGTAGCATTGAACTCAAACGTAGATCTAGTAAGTACATCTTCGGGGTTTCTATCTCCCATTCTTCCTTTTTTTTTCTTCTTTTTTTTTTTTAAATTCAGAGTACATATGTTTTCCCTCCATGTCTTTATACTACGGGGCGGGGCTGGAATTATGAAGGCACACTTGTCTTATAGCTGATTCTTGAATGGACATTCGATTTTGGACTACTGCTTTTCTAATGATATTTTTCATATTGATTTTTTTTTTCTGTTCAAGTATTAGTAAAAGAAGAATGACTTTCATTTAGGATCTTCATGGATCCTTGTTCATAATTCACAAATGACCCTCATGTTCCACCAAAATACTGATATAGCACATTAAACTACTTTGCGTCCTTGCTCATAATTCATACTATTTCCAGGGTCATGTAAACATAGAAAAGGTTCCCAAAAGTACGATGCCATTGATTTGCTTCAGAAATGGGAGCCCTCCACTGCCTGATGCCAGTACCTCTCTAACAGATTCAGGCCATCCAGGTACATATTTGTGCCATCCTGCTCTTTCTCATGTTTTCTGTGCTGTGATATTGCATTTCTATTGAACAAGCATATGAAAAATATTCGACAACTAGGTAGAAATTGCCAAAGGTTGTACTTTACAACTTCTTGATGGCATATTTCTCTACTATTACTTAATGTGCCTTGTCAGAAGGTCAATGGACACTAAACTGTGTGCACATACTGCACAGCATTCTATTTTGATTAGTTTTGTATTTTTGTATATTAACTTTCAATTTGCAGAGCTTTTCTGTATTGAATGAATTTTTCCATTCTCTTGTCTCGGCTCACAATTTCAATTGAATTATTATTAGAAAGAGTATTGAATAGGTTTCTGCTGTGGCAGTTTTAGTTCCTTTTTATGATGGTTCGCTTGAGGCCATACAAGCTCTTCAGAGTGCAGAGCAATGCTATCCTATGCAGAAGAATTTCACAGTCAAGTTGACAAATGAGCAGGTACCATCAACTCTCTTATCATATTTTTAGTTCCTTTCTTTTCATATATGTAAAATTTGCTAGGATTTCAATATACAAGTTCTTTCATGTTTCTCCCTTTTCTTCTTCTTCTTCTTCTTCTTCTTCCGAATCTTATGCAACGGCTCTTAGATTTCTCCAGGGGTCTGGTATTTGGGTATTTTCAATGGTATTGGACCTACAAGGACGCAAGGAAAAATGGTAAAATTATATATCCCTCATAATATTCTTTGCACTGTAAATTTCTTTCATCTTTTGGTCGTATACTGTGCCTTTTGGTGTAGTGTAATCCTGGATCCAGAACTAATTATATCACATTCAGCTTATTTGCTTATAATTGTTGCATTTTCATAAAAGATAATATAAGAAGAATTACCATGTTTATTTCTTTTCTACGTATTATGAAAATATATATGATGATGGCCACGTAATTCAATTTGGGAGAAATGCATGCTAAAGTTATGACAGTTACTAGAATTTTGAAAATCATGAAATAGCTTAAGCTGATAATTTTGTGGATTTTTTATTGTTATAATAATTAGAATTTTCTCTATTTATGTATACCCCCTCCCCTTTATGCAATGCATTAATTACTGATTATTTCCAAAAGACACTGACAAGGTTCCTACATTAACTTCCCAGATTAACCGTAAATCTCAATATACCTTCAGTGCCAACATAACGGTTGAAGGATGCACAACTGACACCATGTGGGGCCAGTATTGCAACCAGACGATTTATCCTCTTTCTTGTTCTCTATCTGGCAGCAACAGTCAAAATTCTACAGGGGCTAATTTGTACAACCGTACAACGGATTATGGTATTTCTTGCAAAAATGATTTTAAAACTTCTTGTCAAAGAGATTGGGAACCGAAGTTTTACTCTTTGGATGTGGTGGGAATATCACAGGAGTTAAAAATTGTGGCAGTGGATGTTTGGTTAAATGAAACATTGTCAAATAACACTAGGAATGGTAGTGATGTTACTTTAATGTGTTTCGCACGGCATGGTGCAATACCTTCAGAATCTCTGCATGATTATTCCAGTAATATAAACAAAAGTCCATTGATCATGAAGTTTCCTAAGGTTGGCCGCTGGTATATCACTATTTTCCCTGTCGACCTCTCAAAAGTACTTGGGGGGAGTTTAGATACTTCCATAAAAGTTTGCTGCTCCATGGAATCTAAACTGCTTGAATGTCCACTGGGAAGGGCTGGAACGAATTGTACACTGGAAACATACACCCTTCAGGTGGGCTTCCTAATACTTTTATTTTTATTTTAGAAGAACTTTGGGATATATGTTCTGCTTATAAATCTTAAAATACCTGGTATTTGTTATTACTTCAATTGGGTACATTAATTATTGGTAGCTTGTAAACATTGGTGCTGTGGAAAATAAGGTAGAGATGATTATGTACCAACTCAATGAGGACTGTAAATCTATAGCATTGAGTAAAAAAGTAAGTATGCGACCACCTTTTAGTTTGTACTACTGAGTTTATACCGGGTATGCAAATAGCACTGTAGTGAGATTAGATGAAGCTAGACCATTTATATTGTGTCAATCACTCTACTATAACGGCTTTAAAGTTATTTTTGCGGAGCATTTTTCTTTATGTTGATGCTTCAAGAAACTTATTTGTTGGATAATTTATTGACAAGCTGAGAATCATTGTCTGCAGACTATTTTAAGGAGAGGTGCAGGCATCTTTGAGTCGTTCTATTTACCTGACAGTGGAAACATATCTTCTGATTCGTCCAATTTCCCTATTGATTCACTTTTAACCAACACTTCGATTGGTGAAAAACCAGATGATTCATGGACTTATTTTGTTCTTGACGTTCCTCGTGGTGCATCTGGAGGAAATATGCACATTCGACTAACATCAGATGCAGAGATTACTTATGAAGTATATACTAGATTTGGTGGATTGCCATCTCTTACCAGCTGGGACTACTATTATGCTAACATAACAAGCAATAGTGTCAGCTCCAAGTTTTTTAACTTATATAACTCAAGTGAAGACAAGGTGGTTGATTTTTACGTTTTGTACGTCAGAGAAGGAACTTGGGGTTTAGGACTGAGGCATTTAGAGGCCACCAGTATCGCTTCCAAATTTCAAACTACCATGTGTCTTTCCCTTGAACGATGCCCTAGAAAATGCTCCTCACATGGAAAATGTGAAGGTGTCTTAGATGCTAGTGGATTAACATCATACAGGTTTGTGCTCAATCCTCCACTTACGGATCTTCCTCATCTACTAGATTTCTCTTTTCTGATTTTATATTGTAAACATGAAAGTTCAGACAGCAAGAAAGAAGCAGCTAAAAAAAAAAAATTAGAAGCGTATCTGACACCTTCATTTATATTCTTTCCTGTCACTGTCATTTATTTAATTTTGTAATTCTAAATTTTTCTCAGCTACTGCTCCTGTGACCGAGACCATGGAGGTGTTGATTGTAGTATTGAAATTGTATCTCGTCATGGTATGTGTTATTTTTCAGTTACATGAAAGTTTGTCTCTGCAGTTGGTCTTTCTTTATCTAATTATGATCTGTTCTCAGTGAGTCAGATCTGTTTGTCGTAGGACTGGTAATATTAAATTTCAACCGGAAAGAAATGTTACAGCCTTTAATAGTTTACAGAACTTATGTATTCTAGTTTGGAGAAATTTAGATGATTCCTTCAATGGGACATTGCCAAAAACTTATAGCACCTTAGTTTAACTGATAATCATGTTATACTTGGCCTAATTACTTATGTTGCCTGTTTGGTTGACATAGTCCCTGAAGCAGATGTAGTTAGTTTGTTTGATGTTGTAGGATTAAGTAGTCATCTTTCTGTTTTGCCACAGTGACTGATGCAGTCCCTAGTATAAATATAATTGTTTTTAGTTATTATTCATTATTCATATGAAAAACTTGTTTCAGGATCAGTAGCATGCTCTACAATGGCCCTTTTATCTAATTCTGTCTGAAACTTGACATAGGGCACATATGGCAATCGATTTTTCTCATCGTGTCAAATGCTGCAGCTGTACTACCTGCCTTCTATTCACTTCGAAAAAAGGTAATATTCTTACTTGTCTTTTCCTCGATTTACTATCTCAAGACTAATAGAATAATAGAAGTTAATAAAGTATGAAAAGTAATCCCTTCACAACATTACTACTGTCTTCCATCAGATTTAAATGATGTCATGATAATGGCTGAACCCGATTCCAAGTATTTTGTGCTTTTCATTATTTTCACTGGAAGTATTTTTCATGGTGCATTTTAGCTTCAATGATACTAGAGCTCATTTCTTGTATTTGTGCTATTTATTTGTTTGATATTTGTTGATATGGATTATTGAACCTTAACTACGTTGTTATTTAAACTGGAATCTTTTGTATACAAGGGAAATGATAGCTATTCAGGTGCATTGTTGAAAAAAAAAGATATTTTATTTACAGGCACTGGCAGAATGGGTGATTTTCACATCAAGTGGAATTGCGAGTGGAATTTATCATGCCTGTGATGTGGGAGCATGGTGTCTTCTGGATTTTAATTCCTTACAGGTACACACATGTACATCTCTCAAATACACTCTAGTACATCAGTAGTTTAGGGTTTTTTACCATTAGTTGTTTGTGTATGTTTCAGTTCATGGACTTCTGGTTATCTTTCATGGCGATTGTGAGTACATATATGTACCTAGCTACAATTGATGAAGTTTATAAGAGGGCAGTACTCACAGCTGTAGCAATTTTTACAGCTCTTATGGCAGTTACCAAGGCCACAAGGTACGCTGAATTAATAAAACTTATATTAAAATTATCTCAAATCCAAGCAAAAGTATTAATATTGTGTCAAGCATCTGACTAGACTCTTTGCAGGACGTCCAATATTGTGATTGTAATGTCAATTGGTATTTCAGCTCTTGTTCTTGGATGGCTGATAGAATTAACAACTAAGTATAGGACATTTTCATCTCCGGTCGGATTCTCCTTGAACATAATTGAGAGGTGTATACAGTATACCTGAACTTTTTCACTCATTAATACTGCTTAGATTGTTGAATGATGAGTGGTATGTGAATGCTTGATATTTTTGTGCATTAATTTGATGTGTCCATTGAATATTTGTTACATATTCCTATGTACCACTGGCGTTTCTGTTTTGAACTCCCATCTCATAGATTACCTACGTTTACATTTAACTCTGATAGACCTATTGCATAACAAAACTTGTCAGGCCCATATATTGAATAACAGTTTATAAATTTTCAGAAATTCTTGGAACGGTAACATGCTATCACAATATATGCGAGTATAATGATACTTCTGTGGCAACTTATGTAGATGAAATATCTATGCTTTTACATTGTAATTTTCTTTTAATAACCGAGAGATTATGCAGGTTCCAAGGTATTAGAGGATGGCTCAAAAATCTTATCAAGACGATTTTCAAAAGTTTTCGCTGGGGCTTTGTACTTGCAGGTTTTACTACATTGGCCATGGCAGCAATAAGCTGGACACTGGAGAGTACTAAAACCTACTGGATTTGGCACAGGTAAATAATATTGTGAAAATTCTCCTCAATTTTCTTCTTATTGCTCTATCTATTTCAATATTAATTAATTGTTGCCTTAAATGATTTGCAGCCTTTGGCATGTCACCATCTATACGTCTTCCTTCTTCTTCCTTTGCTCAAAATCCAGTCTTGAGAGTACTGAAAGTACTGTAGATACTGATATTTTTGATACTGAGAGTCAGAGACCCCCAAATGGAGCCTATGAGTTGACTGGGCAGGATTCATTGCCAAGAAGTTGATAAAGAGCAGAAGCAAGGTAAGAATTATGAGAGCCGAGAGGGTCGTACAAAAGAAAATGATTTTTGTAAAGGCCAAAGAGAACCAGTGTTGTGTTTATTGCATATAAGAAGCAGTTTCCTTAACTGAAGAAGTCAATATATATATATCTCATCTGCATTAGCTAGAGCTAAAGAGGCTTCTTTTTTTTTTGTAATAGATCTTTTTTTTCAGGATATAGTTTTTGGGTTGGTGTAGATATGTCAATGTATAGACAAGAATGTTTAGAGCATTTAGTAATGATTACAAGTTTATGACATTAAAGAAAAAAAATCATTGCAATTTGGTCATCCAACTGTAAATGATATATTGCCAATCAACAACCATTCAGTTGATAATAAGCACTGCAGCTCTGCCTTTGTTCTTCCTCAGTTGTAGTTTAATTGTTCCAAGTTCTAACTTGAAACTCTTTTAATTTTCACCATGTGGTGATTACTTACCCAAGAGAATCAGACTATGGAAACAAAATTCCCAGAAAGTTGGAAAATATAATAATGTGGCGGATACCATAATGTAAAGGACGCGTACATATGATACAAACTGTTCTTCGCACTATCAGTGTACAAAGGGCTGGAATACATTTCCTTTTGTTCTTTACATAACCTCCCAGAATAGTAAACACAAATTTCAAGAAACTAGATACACTCAAAACATGGTTCAATATCAATCTAGGTATGCTATACATTACTCAATAACAAGCAGATTGTGTGCTTTGAAGCAATGGCTTCAGATCCAATTATCAAGAAATTATTTTGCTTTCTATGAGGCTTAACTCACCTATTCATTCTTTAGTTCTTTCCTGATACAAAACTGGCACATTTTCTCACATAAACCATGCATTCATTGGGAGCCTTCACTTGAAGGCTCAAATGATTATGATTTTGTTACGCTTCTCTCGTTGAATTGCTCCTTTGAGAACGGGTGGAAGATGACCGAAACTCTGGAGCTGATATCTTTTTATAGTCCTTGCGGATGCTCCAGAGGATCTCCGCGCACCCTCTTCATGCTAGGCCGGTGCTGTCTATTTTGAGCCAAGCATTGCAAGGACAATTCAAGAATCTTTTCAATGGCTAAAGCATTGGCTGCATTTTTTTCCAACCTTGGATCCAAAGTTAAAAGAGCATCTCCATCACTAAACTTCTTCAAAGCCTGCAAAGCCAACCCAAGCCACATTTTACTTTACCATGTAGCTCAACAATATTCATTTCAGAGTGATAAGTCACTGGTCTGGAAGCAGTTCTGTATACCGGAAATTTGAAATAGAAAGTACCAAGTATTGGAATATTAGATATGGAAAGAGATGGTAGATTCGCACCCATCTTACAGTTATCCGTTCCATGAGTTCCCGTTTTAGTTCAATTGGACGCCTGCCTGTAACTAGTTCAACTAGTAACACACCAAATGAGTATACATCACTCTTATCTGTTAGTTGATAGGTTCTGAGGTATTCAGGGTCCAAGTAGCCAGGGCTTCCTTTAACTTGGGTAGACATATGAGTGGCAGTTGAATATCGATCAGCTGTAAGCCTATCGAAACCAAAGTCAGCTACCTTTGCCCTCAAGTTCTCTGTTAGGAGAATGTTGGAAGACTTGATGTCTCCATGGATTATCGGATGATCTGCCAAGTAAAATGAATCATTCTCCTAGATCATCCACACAGATTCCACAACTCCTCGAAGTGAAAAACTTAGAAACTAATTAGTGTTCTATCAAGCAATTACCTGAGTACATATGAAGATAGGTGACAGCATGAGCCACACCAATTGCAATGTCAAGCCGTTCCGCAAAGTCAAGAATGTTTCCCTGAATACCTGCATTATACAATTTATATGACACGCAGACACTCACAAGGCAAAATTCGGAAAGCAAAAGAGCAAATAACCCATTACGTATAACTTACCATCCAAATGTTGTCTGAGGGTTCCATTAGGAACATACTCCACAACCATAACTTTCTCATCTTTATACTCCACAAGCCCATAAAACTTGAACAGGTTCAAATGCTCCACCTGCAACAGCACTTGAATCATGCCTTTGAATTCCACATCAAATTGCTTGTCATATACGCTCTGCATTACAATCCAGTCGATCAAACCACAAATCGGAAACATTTTAAACATGCAAGAAAACAAAATGCTCTATACGAAAAGTGTATCCAAACCTTTTTGGCACGCTTAATAGCAACTAAGGTTCCATCGTCGAGCCTCCCCTTGTACACAGTCCCAAAGCCGCCTTGTCCGATCTTAACAGAGGGAGAGAAGTTGTTCGTAGCTCTCTAGATTTCTTCCATGGTGAACTTCACACACCCGACCTGTCTCTCATGTCTCGAGTTATTCGTGCTTGCGTAAACCCCCCTGATCAAATCAAACCCTCCACTCTTCTCACTCCCGGCTCCCGACGCATCGCAAAACACTAACAAAGTACACAAATGGAACAAACTCATCATTCATGTCAGATATGGCACATGTATACTTTTTTGAAAAATGGAGGTATTATTACCGGGAGCAGGTTTGAAGCTGGCAGAGATGGTAGCAGCAGGAGTGGAGCAGCCGGAGTTGAGGCGGTTAGGCTGCACCTTCAGTATATCCGGTGCATTCGCAGGTGAAGGAAGTTCATGGGGCACGTCAGATGAACCTTCAATGCTCATTGGACTTTGTACTAGATTATCGTGTTCTTTTCGCTTCACCCGTTCATCATTAACACTTGTTGAGTCAAACAAATTCTGATCCGTCACATCTCTTAATCCCTGCATGTTATGTATATCAAATCCAGTTGCAGGTGGAGGAAGATCAGGCAGTTGCACGTCACACAAGTCTTCAGCTTCAATCTTCTGGATGGCCATCTCTATTTTATTCGCAGAATCTATTGCCTCCTTCACATTCTTTTCGACCTGCTCTTGAGTTCAATGAAAGCTTCTGAAGTGATTCGTTTAGCTTAAGAATTTTGTTGGTGTGTTTGTACTTCTTGTAGTTGGCATGCGTGCGAACTTTCGAGCATTCCAGAACATACTCTACACCATTCTCTATTTGTATAATAAGCACTTCTGCTTGTTGATTCGGAAGATGCAATACCCTGTTATTTGCTGCTATTTCTTCTATCAGTGGTTGTTTGCAGTAGAGTGTGGATTTAAATACTTGGAGGAGCCGTTTGAACATCATGTTCTCGACTTCCACTTGAACAACAGTATTAAATTACTGCCGGAAAACTACCCCTAGAGTAGGATCAGCAGCCCCTCCTCCCGCTTGATATTGAAGCTTGTTGCTCACTCTTTGGAACAATCCTCTGTATTACATCATGCTGCTCCATCAATATACCATAGATTTTCTGCTGCACCCTCAGTATAACATCTACTTTTTTCTCTAATTCACCCTGTTTTTTCCCCAATTCATCTTGTTTGTCTTTGGCCTCTCTTGCCAAACATAAGAGCTCTGTCACATTCCTCCGTTGCTCCAACTCTACTATTTCTAACAGCCTCCTGAGAGAAGTATCTAATTCACTGAGTTTTTTTTTTGTGAAAATAGGCCCTATGCAGTTGAAGCAACTGCCCCAAATTCGGATGTTCCATATGCTAATTTTGGATAACATAGCCATCAGCTCTATACCCTCGTTCATTTTTATTTGAAGATCTACTGTACTGTTTGGGAGATTTAGTTGAACGTTATTTTCTCCTATCTGTTCGAGAATCCGTCATTGTAAACAGTCCAGCGCAGGGGCGGATCCACTATATAGCTTGGGGTGACTCAAGCATCCCAAGCTCAAGACAAGAAGAAGAAAAACTAAGTTTTTAATCTTTTATTTTTGGAATTCTTCTTAGCCAAGCATCCCCAAATAACCGACTCTACTCATTTATTTTCCTTCCAAACTTTACTCTTCTTCCTCAATAGCGTGTTCTTAGTCAATTATCTCTTTTTCTAGAATGTTAGCTAAGTTAATTACTAGCTAGTACATTGCTTACAATTGAATAAATGTATTTGAGTTAGATTTTGACTATATACGCCGGTTTGTCTGATATATATGAATATTTTTTCAATGGTTATAGGTGTTTATTATACTAAAATAAAAAATTTGAGTCCAAAGCGTTCGAAAAAAAATTGCTTCATAGTTTCAATGAAATGTCCAGTTTCAAATCTAAATTATATTCATTATTATATTTCTGAAGCTTTATTGATCAACCACGATCTTTAATTCTACTGGTCATTTTTTAACTTTTTGAATTGTTAATAGAATGATTTTGTAAATGATTCTAAATTGCAATATGTTATATGAATATTTAATTAGTTAGTTTATATTATTTTGTATATATGCATTAGAAGAGCAAGTCTTATTACATTCATTGACTAGGAAGATTGATTTTGATTTCAATTAGTAAAATTATTTCGCATAGTTAAGTTCAAATATCCTCATTGATACAATCTTGGATCTGCCACTGGTCCAGCGTGAATTCAAGATTTACGAGGTGAGTTTTAAACTTCCTACTCTTGTGGATGGTCACCCTTACACCATCATGAAACAATTGAAAAGGGATTCCTCCAACAAAGTTTAGAGCTACAGACCCCATAATGACTACAACTTTCACAGTTACACGCTCATAGTCAGAATCAGCAAATTATTGCAGCATAAATATATATATATATAAAATTCAAATCTAAACTTAACTAAGTTACCAACCTTAATTGCTGCAGATCGATTTTTGATCAAAATTGTTGTGGATGTGGGTGATACAAAGTTATGAAGAGAACAGTGAGCTCGCCCTAGCTCCTCAATTTTTTTGGGAACGGGACGAGTGGTGAAGCTGCATGAACAGAAAATCAAACTGCAGACTTGTTAGCTACAAGCCTAGCTAGATTTGTCTGTAATGTCTCCATAAATTTAAGTCAACCTCTACAAAAAAGCTTGCAAAGCCAGTGCAGACTGGAGGCTCAACCCCATGACTATATGATTATTCAGAATAGTTTTTTTTTTGTTGGAATAAATTTTAGTACACACACTTGCCCCCATATGAAACTTTCAAACACAATTTTATGTTCATCCAAAAGACTTTCAAACACAATTATTTCTCTCTCTCTCTCTCTCTCTCTCTCTCTCTCTCCGCCTCCATATGATTCATTGTCCCCTTAATGGAGCTTATGGGATGATTTAGGCAGAATTCATTGCCTAAAATGAGATTTATCTCAGATTAGGCAGAGTTCATTTCTTTTCTGAAGCGTAGATTCTTTTTGGGGCATAGTCTTTGGTTGGTGTAGATGTACAAACATTTATTCCTTATGGTCTTTGGTGAAGATTACAAGCTTGTGACATTAAAGACAGATCGTTGCAATTTGGTTATCTAAGTGTAAATGATATTACCAAGCTTTAACCATTGAGTTTATACTGACGCACTGCGATTTGCACTTTTCTTTCTCAGTTGTAGTTTAATTGTTCAAACTTCAAACACTTTTGATTGCCACAAATTCCACTATGTGCTCACTTGCCGAGAGAAGCATGAAGAAATTCAGACAAAACAAAATTCCCAGAAAGAAGGAAAATTTTACACTTTGGCAGATACTATGATGTAAAAGACAAGCATACAAGTACAAAAGTTATTCACTTATTTGCACTATATAATGGTGTATCGAGTCCTATATGGTATTCAACAGCTTGATACAATTCTGTTTATTCTTTACACAAACCTTCAAGAATAGAAAACAAAAACTTAAGAAACTAAAAACACTCAAAAAGAAGCATAGTGAAATATCAATCTTGGTATGCTATACACCACTCCTAACAAACTGATTGTATGTTTTAATGCAAAGGCATCAGATCCAATTATCAAGATATTATTTTGCTTTCTACTGACGCTTACTCACATATTGGCAAAACTTGCTTGCTGTGGTTACTAGTGTATTCATTTGGCGCCTTCACTTGAAGCTCTACTAGTGTGGTTACTCTTCTCTAGTTGAAGCGCTCCTTTGAGAACGGGTGGAAGATGAACGAAACTCTGGAGCTGAGATCTCTTTATAGTCCTTGCGGATGCTCCAGAGGATCTCACTGCACCTCTTCATGCTAGGCCGGTGCTGTCTGCGTTGAGCCAAGCATTGCAAGGACAATTCAAGAATCTTTTCAATGGCTAAATTATTGGCTGCATTTTTTTCCAGCCTGGGATCCAAAATTAAAAGAGCATCTCCTTCACTAAACTTCTTCATAGCCTGCAAAACCAACCCAAGCCACATTTTACTTAACCATGTAGCTCAACAATATTCATTTTGAGGAATGAGGTATTAGTCTGTAAGGAGTGTAAGCAACTGTGTACTGAAGGAAATACCATGTAAAACAATAAGATATTAAAGAGATGATAAATTCACACCCATTTTGCTGTTATCCGTTCCTTGAGTTCCCGTTTTGATTCAATCGGACGCCTGCCTGTTACTAGTTCAACTAGTAACACACCAAATGAATATACATCACTCTTATCTGTAAGCTGATAGGTTCTGAGGTACTCAGGGTCCAAGTAGCCAGCAGTTCCTTTAACTTGAGTAGACACATGAGTGGCACCTGAATCACTATCAGCTGCAAGCCTAGCGAAACCAAAGTCAGCTACCTTCGCCCTCAAATTCTCTGATAGGAGAATGTTGGAAGACTTGATGTCTCTATGGATTATCGGATGATCTGCCAAGTAAAATGAATCATTTTCCAATTAGATCATTTCATCATTCACACAGATTCCATAACTCCTAGAAGTGAGAGGCGCATTCTAATACTAGGTTCCTATCAAGCAATTACCTGTGTACATATGAAGATAGGTGACAGCATGAGCCACATCGATTGCAATGTCAAGTCGCGCCGCAAGATCAAGAATGTTGCCCTGCATACCTGCATTGTGCATTTCTATGACATCCACACACTCCAGAGAACGCAAAATTCGGAAACCAAAAGCACGAAAAATCTAGCTGATGAACTTACAATCCAAATGTTGTCTAAGTGTTCCATTAGGAACATACTCCACAACCACAACTTTCTCATCTTCATAATCCACATACCCATAAAACTTTACCAGATTCAAATGCTCCACCTGCGACAACATTCGAATCTCGCTCTGGAATTCCACACCCAAATGCTTGTCATACACGCTCTGCATACTCATATTCACAATGCACTCAATCAAACCCCAAATTCGGAAACATTTACACACTCAAGAAATCAAACTGTAGCAAACGAAAACCTGTACCCCAACCTTTTTGGCACGCTTAATAGCAACTAAGGTTCCATCGTCGAGCCTCCCCTTGTACACAGTCCCAAAGCCGCCTTGTCCGATCTTAACAGAGGGAGAGAAGTTGTTCGTAGCTCTGTAGATTTCATCCATGGTGAACTTCACACACCCGACCTGTCTCTCATGTCTCGAGTTGTTCGTAGCTCCCCTGCTCGAACCAGAGGCGCGTCTCCTCTCACTTCTAGCTCCGGACGCATCCGAAAACACTAACAAATGCAACAAACTAATCATTCATCTCAGATCTTTAGATATACGTTCGTTCTATATACACTTTCTGAGAATGGAGATGTTAATACCGGAGGGAGGTCTGAACTCCTCCGAGGAGTCAGCGAAGCTGGCGGAGCTCTTGGGTTCGGGAGGAGTGAAGCAGCCGACGAAGGCTCCGACGACGGAACGAGCGACGACGGAGACTGCACTGGACTTGCGTGCAGTTGAGGCGTCGGAGTAGGATGAGAGGGCGGGGGATGCGTAGGGGAGGTGGTCAGGGGTGCCCCGAGCATCGGAGCTGTGGTTGCGGCGTCCGTACGACGGCGTTCGTCTCATCTAAGTTGGGAGAGGGAGAGAGAGAAAGGGAGGGGAGACAGCGAAGAGACGTAGAAATGGCGGGTAGTTGTGTAGAGAGAGAGAGAGAGACTTTGATTATTCAAAAGGTCTTCTCAGCAAGTGGCTTTAACTAGGACCAGAGTACAATTAATATGTTGACTAATACCATTATTGGATATTTTTTAATTTCTTGCCTTCTGTTCTTTTGGATGATTTTTTTTTCTGGGATGAACTTTTTGATGGAATTCTATGGGTTGCCGACACGTGGAGGATGTTTCAAGTTTGAAAGATGATCTTTCGTAAATTGGAGTTGTATATAATGTCGCCATGTCGGTAGTATAGTGGAAACCATGTCGGTAATATTAGTAGGAAAATTGAGTTATATGCTTCTTTATGATAATAGAGTAAACCTTATAATATGTCACCACTTTTGTAAAACAAATGTATTATTAACTAGGTTGCAAGCTCTTCGTTAGTACTTGAGAGTTGAGATTTTGAGAGCATTGCACTGCCGTTGTTAAAAGAAAAACATGCTTGATTGAAAACAAAATAAATTACAAGCAACATGTCCAACATATAGTTGTCTCTATTAGTTTAAAATCCTTCCTATGATGCAGGAAATAGAGAATTTATCAGAAAATGAACCTACAACCAAGAATATAACTCACATAACTTGCATGATCAAGTTTAGCGCATATTTTAGCGTATAAAACTGAGCCTTGCATAAATTCGATCAAATATTCAAACTAAACTAGTCAAAATGACAAATTGCATGAGTTTTATTTGTGTGAGATTCAAAGTGAAGAAGAGACAAAAAGGTGAGGTGCAATTTCGAGTGATGATATTAAATTGTCTAATGCAAACCGCGAGTTCTTGTCTAGGGTCAAATAAACTAGAACAGCCTTCGTTAATAATTTCTTAAACTGCAATATTTCTACCAAACATGAGAGTACACCTCCTACCGGGAAATACGAGTCAGGTTCACATCGATAAGAAAATGTTAAACAATAAACAAATAAATTTGACCCATCATTTAGAACAAAATGGAGTTATATATACCTTTGAATTGGAGTAAGAGGGGCTTTTGATAGATCAGCAAATTGATACTATAAAATTCATCTGATGCAGTTAGAAAACCAGTAACTTACTCCAAAGTTTATCTCAAAACAGGACTTTGATTACAAGTTAATCAACTATATCTTAGAGAGGAATTTGTCAGAATACTAATCAGTGATTGTAAACTACAAGTGGCTCTGGAAGTTGACAGGATTCTGCAGTTGGTTGGATATTGCCAGAAATTGAAGGAACCCTTCCAAATTCTCAATCTAACATCTCTTTCGTGAGAAAGACAGTTCATAAAATGATGAGTGATTAGCTTGGTGATAATAGTTACCATCAGCCTCTACAAAGCAGTAAAAGAGAAGGTATGCATTGGTTAGACTGTTAGTAGTAAGGTAAAATGGTAAATCAGAGATTGTTGACCAAATTATTGGTCACATCAAATGATGAAAAGCATTGATATCACGGTGTCACTGCTCTCTTTACCTCATTAGATTTACATGTTTGGCAATGGAATAGGCTGGAGTTGCCGGAACTTCATTTTTCGTATTGGCCTCATACTCAGGATCTTGAAAATATCTGCAAATGTTGAACCAAAATAGAGTCGTCAAGTTCAGATGAAACAGTGTCTTTCGAATTGGTAAACGTGGTGAAATTTTTACAATTACAAATTAATGATAAATATTCTACACGGTAAGCATGTAAGATTCTAATAACACATGAAAACTTTAAGTGAAGAAGGGTGCAGATTCTTACATCTCACAAGGGAATCACCGATAAATTAGAGTGCTCATTTACAAAGCAGAGCTCCGAATCAATCGGGCACGCCTCAACTCCCTCAAGCGGATTCATCAGATTTTTATCTAGCTAACTTGAACAGTGATCCGGTTTAAAGTTCTTATCCCTTATCACACTGAGCAACATCCCTAGCATATATACCACACACCTGCAATGCCTGTGGGTGGAACTCATCACCTCACAAACGTATGAATGTCACCGCCAACCTCCAGCCAGCTACATCCTGGAACTTTCTGATCACAACTGTACCTCATTTTTTTGCGTACCCTTGCAGCATCAGCCCAATGACCTTCAGTAGAATAGATGTTAGACATGAGACAATAATTCACAGGTTTGTTTGGTTCTAAGGTAGAAAGCTTTTGTGCAGGCCATTTTGCTAATTCTACATTTCCGTTGGCTTTACACGCCCCTATAAATGCTCCGAATGTACTTGTATCAGCTTTGATTGGCATCGAGGTAAAAACAACAAAAGCCTCATCCAAAAGACCAGCTCGCCCAAGAAGGTCAATGAGACAGGTATAATGCTCAGAATCTGGAAAAACTTGGTAGTCATCAGCCATTAATTTAAAGTAATGAAGGCCTTTCTTTACTAACCCTCCATGACTACATGCAGAAAGAACCCCAAGAAAGGCAATTCCATCGGGTCTTATGCCAGAAGTTAACATTCTGTCAAAAATCTGAGTAGCTTCTTTGGCAAGACCATGGAATGCATAAGCACATATAACTGAAGTCCATGTAACTAGATCAGGCTCAGTAATAGTGTTGAAACATTTAGATGCAGAAGCTATACGACCGCATTTGGAGTACGAATTTATAAGAGCATTAGCAATTGATGAAAATGAATGAAACCCCAATTTAACCGTGTAAGCATGAACTTGCAGAAGTTCATCAACAGATGGTACATTGCCACATGAGCTAACAATGCTTGCCAGAGTAAAATCATCAGGGAAAAAATGTTCTCGAAACATTTCCCTCATAAGTTTTATAGCTTCAATCCCTTTTCCACACTGTCCATATCCCACAATTATAGTGTTCCAAGACACGACACTCTTGATGGACATTGCATCAAAAGCCTTCCGAGCATCACCTATGTTACCATTCTTTGCATACATGTCAACAAGTGCGCTGGAAACCTGAACATCAAAATTAAACGACCGTCTAATGACAATACCATGAATCTGCTCTCCTGATTTACAAGACCCCCAAGTACTACATGCATTGAGTAAACTGCTAAATGTAAACTCATCCCCATCTACACCTTCCAACCTCATCATATTGAAGACCCCAAATGCCCCTTCTTCCAACGAATTCGAAGCATAGGAATTCACCGTCACATTCCACAAAACCTGATCCTTGTCCAACACAGAATCAAAAGCACACCTTGCATCTTCAACTAAACCAAACTTGGCATACAAACCAACAACTCCACTACCCACAAAGCAACTCGAACCAAATCCCAACTTCACCACAAAACAATGCAACTGTCTACCAATCTCTGCATCCTTCGACTCTACGCAGCCACGGAACAAACCATTCAACGTTATCTCATCCGGACCAGCTCCATCCAGCAACATTCTCCGAAAATAACAAAAACCCAGATACAAACTCGACTCATGGATACTGCTACAGTTGACAAACCCAGTAATCAACACATTCCAAGCCACCACATTTCTCACGTGCATATCAGCAAACAGCTTCTGTGCATGATTAAAGTCCTTGCTCTTGACGCATAAATTGAGAATTTGGATTTGTAACGACTGTACGTTATACAAACCCATCTTTACGACATGCCCGTGTAGGTGCTTTCCCGAGCGAAAGAAGCCCAGTTTGACCGAGAGTTTGAGAGCTCTGGAGCAGAAGGAATAAGCCGCGTGAGCCATTGGAAACGGTCATAAGTGCTTGGAGTAAACGTTTGAGGGCTCTGTGTCTAGTTATCTACGTAAATTTTTCGTCATTTTCTCAGTTAAAGTAGGTAGTCAATTTTACTGTCGACTATGTGAGCTCACGAGTTTCTCCCCTTTTGTATCAATGGCATAGATTATAATATAGCTGAGAAGGAAGAAATTTTTAATATTAAATTAGGATTATCTGAGAACTAAAAAAAATTACCCATTTTTTAATATTATATTCAGATATCGACCGTTTAATTTGTAGATATATATAAGTTATCATCTTTGTAAGTTTTTGTTCAAATTGATCTACTTTGATACTTTAACCATTACCTAATACTCTTAAAATTTGTACAAATAATTTAATTATATAGAACTAAAATCTAAATTGTTGAGATGAAAAAATATAATTAAAAAATATGTCTAATTAACAATTAAGTCTTTAATACTCAACAAAGTAGTCTTTGTTAGAAAAACTTCATTGATGTCATATAATACTCAACAAAATAGTCTTCGTTATAAAAACTTCATTTTGATCATATGACATCAATGATATCCCCTTTTTTTAATTGTGTCATTGTCATTAATCTATGAACCCCCCTTACGGACCTCCGTTGAGCACGCCGGTGGTGGCAGGTCACCTTCAGACATATGGCAACCGACATAGGCTCTGATCTTGGAGCCTTTGAAAGCCACCTCAAAGGGGAGCTCTTAAAAAAAACAAGCCTAGTCCCCACATCAACAAAGGAGGACTAGTAGCCTATCACCTTCCCTCTTGGCATATAAAGATGACACAACTTCTCAAATGATATAATCTACTCCTAAATTCTTACCCCCTACTTAAGCACTTGCGACACTTGCTAACTTAAGTATCGAAGAGTCATAGGTCTAATACTCCCAGCTCTAACCTATGACCCTAGTTAACTCTTTTGCAAGAACTCAAGGACTCTCTGACTTGAAACTTGACCTCGGAACACCTAGATTACCATAGAAGCTTTAGATAGAAAACTAAAGGGGTGGAGAGCGAGAGGAAGGAAAGAAATTTTGATGCATGATAAAAAAAATTATATCTATTTGGTACATAGATCTAGGTTCGGGTGGTGAAGCCGCTTGGACGGCTAGGGCTGAGGTTGATATTTGGTGGACGGTGGTGGTTTGATGGGGGAGGCACAAATTTATCACCGAAGCGGTGCCGGTTGATGGCGGCCGAATTGGGTGCCCTAGCTACTTGGGTTTGAGGACATATTATGAGCCTAGATCAAGCCTTTAGGCTAAGACATCTCAAACTCGGGTTTGGGCTAAGACTTTTGGGCCTAGGATTGAATTATGTCTTACTGTAGAATGCCAGTAAAATGTAGATATTCGGGTTGCCCAAACGTTTTTTCATTTATGTTTTGAGTTAATTTTGGATATTTGATTCTTGTTATATTATGAAGCTAAGAGCTTGACTTCTTACAAGTTCAATTCGAAAGTAATTGATAAACGTTATGGAAAGTGGAACACCGTTATGCTTACCGGTGCTTTGAAAAGATCTCAATCCAATAACAATAAGATTGAGAACCTCCTACTGTTAGACTAATGATGTGAATGACTACATCTTAACATCTTAAGCAAGAATTAATCCCACAAACTAAGCACACTGAATATGAAATAAAACATGATGAATTTTCTGATAGTGTAGAGACTCACCAGTTGAAGAACTTCCTAAGCCAGCCATTGCTCCACGTTTTCTGCAACTGCACCAAGACACTCTTCTGAAAACTCAGCACAAGAACACAGTATGAGGCTGAACTTAATGTTTTCTCTCTTGTGTGTGATCAGGGAATATCTCTCATATTTATACCGGTCTAAACTCCACTTTGTGCTCACCCATAGAGAGTCCAAAGTAGACTGAAATGTTATTTGTTAAGAGACCTAATTGTTATCACAAACTTCATATTGAACATGTTGTCAATCTGATAAGTCTTCTAGATTTATCAAGAGATATATATCTTGATAACTACTGTAATAGGATTGCTACATATATAATTCTGCTATTTAATTTGATTTAATTCAATTGCATTATCTTAAGTGGTTGAGATAATGTCAAGTCCATTTTTATTTCTAACACCTACATTAATGAAACATTAATGGGTACATCACTCTATTAATATCTTTTGTTTATTTCCTTGCCTTATTTGTGTTATGTACACTTTTATTAAAATCAAACACAATTTTTTTTATAAAAGCGCATTTGCCTACCACCCTACTTTTGACGGGTTGTTTGGGATACGTATGCTCTTGATTGTAAGTAATCATAATGGGTGTTTGGTTACCCGTGATACATTAGGATGTTCTACTTTTTTTTTTTTTAGAATGTTTGATTGATGTTCTACTTGAAAAAGAAAAAAAATTGAAAATAAGAAAGATACTGCAAATTGTTACATTAGAGAAATTATTATATATATCTACCACATATCTCATGTGACGTGTCTCTTTAATATTATTGATTCATTTTTTACTGTGATTGTTTCTGATTGATTTGTATATGTAAATAAATTTTTGTCATTTACACCGTATGCATGTTAATTATATCATAATGTAATATGATTAACTGATACACATACTGGTTACACATAATAATTATTCCCCTAGTATATAAAGTAGTTGAGATCTCAATATGAGATGGAAAGACGAGTAACGAAACTTATGTTCGGATGTTCCGCATCAGTGTTCCCCTGACAAGTAAATTATGCATGCGCAGGGTGACTGTGCTTGGCTTTCCGCCTAACACGTATCGCCGCCCAGTCACCCTTTTGGTTTTTGTCTCCATCCTTCAACCTGAGGGACGCATTTGCAAACTTGAATAAGAAATGATTAATCTTGTTGCTATATTCCAGACTTGAATAGTATCTAATCAGACTTTAAATAATAGACGTGTACACCAACACCATGAGGCGTCAGCATCAGTCGACGTGAGGAAGGATATATGAGCGGAGAGCATACTGTGCCAAAACAAAAGAAAAAACCGAAAGGCTGAAAGCAAGCCAAACCCAGAAACCATTTAATGGCTTTCTTTTGCTGACTGGAATTCTTTACAGAAGTATCTGTCTTTTTAACAGGTAAAGCTTTGAGCTTTTTGTGTTGGCAACTTGTAGCTTTGATCGGTTGAGGTGGGTTCTTTGGCTTGTTGAAGTTCCTGGGTGGAATTTGTATGTGGTTTTCTCGTTGGGATTTTTGGGTTTGAATCAAGTTGCAAACTTTATTCAGTTGGGTGTTCTTGTTTGTTAGTTTTAGTTTTTTTTTTTGTGAGGTGGGTGGACTGGTGGAGGGTAGGTTTGTTTTTGGTGGTGTTCGTGTTTATTTATTTGTTAATGATAAGTGCTTTCTTTGTCAAGGTACTCGTTTATTTAGTTTCTGGAGCTTAAATGAAAAAAGGAGGATTTTTTAGTTACTATTGCAATTTAGCTAAAGAATTCCAGAGTTTCTGTACCTTCCTCTCATTGGAAGATGCTGCATAACTTGTACCGAGCAAAATTTCATGTCAATTATGAATTATATGTGGTTTCTAGAGTGATAGTATCATCCATTTAGTTTCTATTTCTGCAAATTAGCACCAGAGGTATGTATCTCTCTGTTATGTGGCATTATGCTGTGCCAGCTGTGGTAATTTTACACCAGTTGCATTATTTTGCAATGAGCATTCGATCTTCAAGCTCCAGATATCATATCTTACTTTGACGGGATGACAGAATGCTACAGATGGCTATTTCTAGTTACCCCTTTCACTCGTTGGTTACAATCTAAAAGTAAAATTCAAAGATCAGGAATTTATGCTATATGGAAGTAGCAAAGTTGGATCATCTGCTAGACTAATTACCACTGTGTTTTAAATATTTAGTCTGTTTTACACTTTTACTCACTATTGCATTGGCTGGATTGGACTCCCTATCAATATTTCTGCATGGCTTCTTTTGATCTGCCTGTATATGATCACAGTTTCTATTTACGAACTCTGATGTCTTCTCACATATGTATCTGTGATGATTAAGTAAATGATGTGACTCCTTTTTGGTTTTAGTAGCTTATTATCTATCTTAATTTGTATTATATAATCTGCTTTAGATTTAGTAGCAAACTAGCAACTGTAGCATACTAATTATTTCAAGTGTATATGATTTGATTTTTCAACATCTCTGCCAGCTAACTGGAAGCTATGCACCATTCTTCTGTGGTTTCTGGTATATGAAAGTATAACTGCACAGAATGGGAGGTTGTTGCTGTTCTTCCAGAAAAGCTCATCTTCATGGAGCACCAGTGTATTTCTATGTCTGTAAATCTTCCTTCGCACTCCATCATCTCTTTGTTGTTTTGTAGTTTCCTTAAGATTTTGGTCATCAGTTCTTGAGAGAAATTTTCTGCTAGTTTCTTCTTTTGAAATAATGGTTTACCATGTTTGCGAATTGTCGTGTCATTTGATATTGAAAATAAACTCCAATCTTCAGTGTTCACCAGCTTTAGAAGATGAAGAGTCTTTAACATCCCGTGATGTTGCAGCCTCTACAATAACTGCCGGACTTCTAGTCAATTTGGCTCTGGAAACATCAACTCCAGACACTTACAGATCCCCTCCTACACCCCTGCCATATGATATGGTCTTCGGATGCCCACAATCATCCGATTCTGATTCAGTCAGAGAAACAAATAGTTGTAGTAGTTTTGAAACTTCTACATGTGGAGATCTTGAGGAATCAGACTGCAAAGTTCAAAAAAATTCTTTACCAATCTCACCAAAGAAATTTAAACTTTCAAAATCCAATGAAGCTAATGTTTTAGCGGAAGAGGATGAGGATGTTTGTCCAATTTGTCTTGAAGGTGATAATAATGAACTATATATATTTTTCCCAGTATGTTTCTCTTGAAATCAAATGTGGTAAATTATAACTGCAGTTCATAGCTAATGATTCAAACCCGTATCTACGCATGCAGAGTATGAAAAAGATAATCCAGATTTCACCACAAAGTGCGATCACCACTATCACCTGTCCTGCATTCTTGAGTGGATGGAAAGAAGTGATGCCTGTCCTATATGTGATCAGGTTTGCCTTTTCGAACAAGTAATATATGCAGTTATTAGGTGAATACATCATCATCATTTGATGTGATGAGTGCATTTGTCTAGATAATGTCGTTAGGGTTCATCTGCCATTCCTGGACAGGAAGTTGTTTCACCAAAAAAAAAAAAGGGAACGAGAAAAGGAGAGAAATTAATAAAAAATTATGAAGCGCCTGTGTTATTTGGTGAATTAACTGGAAAGGTCACGATATTGTTTGGGAATCTGGGTAAATGGGTGACTGGATGGCCCCTATGTGCTAAATATTGATGCAAAAATTAAACTAAATTTGTCAATCTGGTTTTAAAGCCATTTGTAACTAAAGAGTCCACCTTGTTTGTTGCTTAAGAAATGTTCAACTGGCTGATGTTACAGGAACTGGACCGTACCTATAGTTTGTAGCTCCTTACTGCTCCTGTGCTTGGGGTCAAAGATGCAAGTTCAGTAGATCGTAGCTGCATAGTAGTGTAATTGCTGGTGTGCAGATTCATAATCAGGTTGTCATGCTTACCTTGAAGGTTGAACTGATTCTCTAAAGTTAGCTGTTGTAACGGATTGGTTAAGTGTCCTCCTTTCGTTAGAGATTGACTCGTAGTTCTCAGAAAGGGCTGTGCATTGGTGAGTTGGGAGCAATCAAAAATTTAAACTCAAGGCCACGAAAAGCAGAGAATCAAATGAGTTAATGTCAGTGCTGCCTTCAGTGTTGGGATGCTACATCTCTTCTGTATATACCTAGTTTGTTGTGACATTCTGCCTTTTCTATCTGTTGTTATACGCCCCCAAAAAGTTGTTTTGTGCTCTGCTGTAGTTAGTTTGTACATAACATGTTTCTGGGTTAATTTGATTAGGCAATGCTAGTCACTCTTCTATGGCTTGGTAATCACATTTCATTAATAGGAACTGTATATTTAGTCTATTGATTTTCAAGTGAATGATCAAATGAAAAAAGAAAGTTGGAGTTTGTTACACATCTCCCTTCTCAGTTATCTTATTGAACATCATACTTGTTAAATGCTGCTTAGTTCAATTTCCAAGATGGTAAACGTGTAAAACCCTTGTTCTATAGATGAGTGGATTTAATTTTAGGTGTGGGTTAAATAATTAGCACTCTCCCAGTCTCCCTACATAAGTGCACAGGTTCAGTCGCTTGTTTTCTCTTGAGGAAACAAGTGGGATCCTTACTGGGTCTGGAAAAATCTATACACCATGTCACCCTTTCTTTTATGTTCACAGGCTTATAGTAAAATTGGACTGCAATTTTAAGAGTACCTGGAAACCTTAAAACACCGAATTCCCCTTCTCATAAATGAAGTTATATAGTAGTTAACTGTCAGTGACCCCTGTATAGTTGCTTAAATTGCTGGTACTCGAGGTTCATGTCTCACTAATTTATTCGATCACCGAACATGAGTCTCTCTTAGTAAGATCTTCCATAGCATCCCAACTTGTGGTGCTCTTTTGACCTACTATGTTGATAAAACTAGGTCACACAGTAATGAAATCAATCCTGAACGCTAGGATCTATTATGGCCTTGTATCTATGGGAAGATGCAGAGGCGAACACTAATGAAGATAGCGGATATTTATGTTCACCCTTTACAGATTTCATCGATATTTCCTTATATATATATTAGAGCATAACGGTAGACACGTGAAATTTAATGAAATAAATTATCTTCGTTAACTAATTAAATCGACCAAGAGCTCGATAAAATTGCACACGTGGGCAAAAGTCAACAAAGTTAGTGCGGATCTAAATAAAACTCGTGTCAGGATGATTGTAATCGAAGCTACGTGATTCCGACGTAAATCGAAAAATTGAATATTATTGACGATTTGAAATGGTAATCGGACATTTGATTAAATTAATAAATTCCTTAACGGTTATAATTAAGTCAATTATTTTCTGTTTAATTTAGTTATGAGAATAACAAATTTTAATTTATTCAGAAAATACATATTGATTTAATTATACAATTAAAGAAATTTATTAATTTAGTGTCATTAAAATATTCTACAAAATAGAAACTTTGACACTATAAATACTCCTTTCAACATGAATAGAGGGGACTTGAGAAGAAGAGAGAAAATCACTTAAGCAAGGTCACTCTCGAGAAATCCCGAAATCTCTCAAGTTCACGAAGATCATCAAGTCCACGAAAATCATCAAATCTACAAAGCAAAGATCATCAAGTCCACAAAGAATCATCAAGCCACCAAATTGCTTGTTTATCATCAAATCCAAATCCAAACTCAAGTCCACGAAGAATCATCAAGTTGTCAAATCGATCGTTCTTCATCAAATCCAAATCCAAATCCAAATCAAACTCAAATTCTCAAGATCAAGTGCACGTCACCCTTGAACCAAGTCACACACGAAGATAGAATCAGAGGAGTTCACAAAAATTGTACCTCGCGCTTGATATTCAATAAATCACATTTTATTTATACACGTGTCTGTATTCTTGTTTATTTTCAGATTCTCATTCTACAATAACAATTAAATTTTTCCTTATAACGATTAAATTCTTAAAATATTAGGAAGTAATGGCGAAGTTGTTGGAGTTGTTCTCAACCCCATATAATGCGTTGTCATATCATTGCAAAGTTGTAGAATGGTGTAATGACAGAATACTAGTCTACAATTGTACAAAACTGGTCAATAACAATCAAAATTAAAGGTTCGTTAATAACTATCAAAGTGAATGATTCGTTTGCAGTATATCATTACATCAAGTAAACTAATTCGATTAGCGATGCAGTACGACTCTAGACATGAGTTACAAGGTGGAACTAAAACTAGTCGATAGGAAAATCAAAACTTCGAAATGCAGTGTGCCATGTTTTGGATCAAAACAAGCCTTTAAAAAACGGAAGATTATATTACTTGGCACGCGAGGCACACGAAGAAGTGGACAGCAGAGGAAGGGAAGATTTGTCAATGACAACGAGATGCACTCTCACTGCTTTTCTCAGAAATTTTTTAAAATAATGTGTCGAAATTTGATAATGGAAAAAAAGTTACTAAATTTATTTGGTTCTATCACTTTGTTTAGTTCCAAGTTCCATACTAGAAAAAATATTCTTTCCTTTTTCTTTTGTCGAAAAGAGATGACTTCTGTGACTCTGGCCTGTGAGTGGACTTTTAGAGCACTTCGTCTGAGACCACAGCACTTGCAGATGTTGGACTTTTACCACAATAGCCTCCTTGGCCATTCTTGTTTTTCTTCCATCTTTGATGATTCTTTTCCATCACTTTGAATTGTTCGTCCTCTACATAATGATCATGTTGTAGTCTTCCAAATGATGAAACTAGTTGATTTCATCATGAATTTTGATGATTGCACATGAATACCCGACCATGCGACGAGGAGAAATATCAAAAGTGACATAATTATAAACACAACATTACAACAATATTTTTTTTTACATACACCTGATTTTACAAAAATAATAATCAGAGTATGACATACATTTATTTAAAAATTATCCAATTTAACTCGATTTGAGTTTTTGCATAAGCTCTTATCTCATAAATATTTACGAGATAACAATATAATGTAAATTTTGAATAAACAAGTTGCAATGTTGTATGACATACATTTATTTAAAAATTATCCAATTTAACTCGATTTGAGTTTTTGCATAAGCTCTTATCTCGTAAATATTTACGAGATAACAATATAATGTAAATTTTGAATAAACAAGTTGCAATGTTGTATGATAAATCGCAACTCAACCTCTCATTTTTCTTTATAAAACCTTGCATTTATCTTTTTTGTTTTTCAAACTTTTCATGATTCCCATTGTTCTAAAATCTAAAGTTCTAAAGTCTAAACTACGATCCCCCTTCAATGATGAAGCTATCAAACTATCAATCGATCCTCACCCCACCATGCAAAGCAAACATCATCATCAATCATCATTAACACCCAATTATTCGTTTTGGCAATTTCACCACTTTATCATCTTTCCTTATATAGCACCCACACTTGATTTTCTTATCCCACGTCCACCAAGGCCATTTCAGTAATTCACCACCACTCCTTCTCAGACACCCTTTACAGAAAATACAGGGCTTCATCGCTTCAAAACCAGAGACATGAACTCTCTTTCACTCCTGACCGTGAATGGCAGATTTCTATGAACCTCCCCTTCCTCTCCTCCTCTCTCAATGTTGCCCTTCTCTCTTCTCCTCCCCATTCTCCAAACCCTAATCTTCATCTCCACAAACTCCCACCCCATTCCAAAACCCACTTCCCAGTACTATTTCACTACTCCAAACTCAAATGGGTCTTCCAAACCCGCAGAAACAGTCTCAAAGATTCTCTTTTACCCGTCAGCGAAACCCAGCAGGGTTGTACTTTCCGGCAGCTCCACCATTTCCAGCCGGAACAAGACCTTCCAGCTCGGCTTCTACTCCTCCAACGGCAACGCCTACCTCGCCATAATGTACTCCTCAATCCAGGTCCCCACCGTCGTCTGGGTCGCCAACCGCGACCGCCCGGCCAAGAATCTCACCTCCGCAAGGCTCGAAATCACCGCCATTGACGGCAGACTCGCCGTGAAAGACGCCGACAACTCGACCTTATGGGCCAGCCAAAACAACGGAATTATCGGAGCCGAAATAGTGCTGTTGGACAACGGGAATCTCGTGCTGCTCTCACAGTCCGGGAAACTCGCGTGGCAGAGCTTCGATCACCCGACGGACACGTGGCTTCCGGGTATGAATCTTACGGTCGACCGCAGCCTGACCAGCTGGCGGACCGCGGAGGACCCGTCGCCGGGTTTGTATTCGCTGCGGCTGCGGCCACCGGATTACGGTGAGTTCGAGCTTGTTTTTAACGGGAGCGTAGAGTATTGGGGCACCGGGAAATGGGACGGTGAAGCTTTCGCGAATGTGCCGGAGATGACTGTTCCGTATATATACAGGTTCCATTTTGTGGATCCGTATAAGGCGACGGCGGCGTTTTGGTTCACGGAGCGGGCGCTGGAGAGCGGGCAGGACCCGCCGCTGACCAGGTTCCAGATAGACCATTCCGGTCAGCTGCGGCAGTACACTTGGGGTTTGAGCGAGACATGGGACAAGTTCTGGTCGCAGCCTGATGACAAGTGCAGTGTGGTGGGTTTGTGTGGGAGGTTTGGGGTTTGTGAGAGTGCAGCTTCTACACCGTGTGGGTGTCCGCCGGGGTTTAAGGCGGTGGATGAGGGTGGTTGGGGAAATGGGGACTTTTCCGGTGGGTGTGAGAGGTTGAGGGATGGCGGGTGTGAGGAGAGGGAGGGTGGTTTTGTGGAGGTGAGGGTTGGGAGTTTTGTGGGGAGTTGGTATAATAGTACGATTATTGGGAGGGATGGTTGTGAAAGGGCGTGCTTGCAGGTTTGTGATTGTATTGGGTTTCAGTATAATGAGAGGTCTGGTTCGTGTAAGCATTATTTCGGGGTTGTGTCGAATTTGAGGAATGTGAGCTTCGAGGGTAGCGGCAGTATGGACGGTGGTAGTGTTTGGAATTTGAAGGTAAGGAAAGGTGTGGTTTTGAAGAGCAAGGAGGGTAAGGAGATGAATTATACTGTTTTTAGTGCTAGCGTTGTTGGGTTGGTTGCGGTTTTGGGTTGTGTCATGGTGGTTGTGTTGATTAGGAGGAGGAGGAGGAGGAGAATGAAGAAGAATGGAGGAGCAGAGGAAGGTGTTTTGCTGCCAGTGTTGAATTTGAAGGTGTTTTCGTATAAGGAGCTTCACACTGCAACCTGGGGTTTTAAAGAGAAACTTGGGCATGGTGGCTTTGGAGGGGTTTTTCTTGGGGAGCTATCGGATCTTACTCTTGTTGCAGTGAAAAGGTTGGAAAGGCCAGGCAGCGGAGAGCAGCAATTCCGGGCAGAAGTATGCACCATTGGCAACATTCAGCATGTCAATCTTGTGAGACTTAGAGGCTTCTGCTCAGAAGATTCTCATAGACTTCTGGTATATGATTACGTGCCAAATGGTCCTCTAAGTGCATATCTACGACGAGACGGTCCAAATTTGAGCTGGGATGTTAGGTATCGGCTAGCAGTTGGAACGGCAAGAGGTATTGCATATTTACATGAGGGGTGTAGAGATTCCATAATACATTGTGATATCAAACCAGAAAACATTTTGCTTGATAGTGATTACACAGCAAAGGTGTCAGATTTTGGGTTAGCGAAGCTAATTAGGAGAGACTTTAGTGGAGCATTAGCTGCTGATGGTCATCATGGCTATACCTATGGCTATGTAGCGCCAGAATGCAGGCCTGGAGATCCAATCACCACTAAAGCCGATGTTTACAGCTATGGAAAGACATTGTTAGAGTTACTCGGGGGCCATCGAATGTGGGAGGCACCCGCATCTGTAGTCAGCAGGGAAAGTGGAAATGAAATAACAGATTCTTGGTCCTTCCCTTCGTGGGCGGCACAGCAAATAATTGATGGTAATGTGGTGGCCGTAATTGATGATAGACTCGGTAGCAAGTATAACCTTAAGGAGGCAGAGCGTGTTGCATTGGTCGCTGTGTGGTGCATACAGGACGATGAGGCAACAAGGCCTACAATGGGGATGGTAGTGACAATGCTGGAAGGGGTTGTGGAAGTAACTGTTCCTCCAGCACCAAAATTGTTACAAGCCCTGGTTTCAGGGGAGTCATTCTGCGGGGTGAATTCTGATTCTGGACACGGTACATCACTTGCCAGTGACGAGTTCTCTGGTTGTAATACAAGATTATCTAGCTGCGGTTCAGAATCGTCACTTGGTAATGGCTCTTCCCTAGTGAATGAGATTGTCCATGGAAACCAAAGAAAAGTGACCTTTACTGTCATCGCTGATCATAGCTAATAGCGTTATACCATTTACACGCCAGTTTGCACTTCACAGCAAGTTCCTTTCCCTGTAAAAAAATTTAGAAAGAGAGATTCTGTAGAGTATGATGTATAAAGTATTTTCCCCCAGTCGGAAAAGTTTTACCTCTTTGAAATGAGATCAATTTATCTGATCTAAAATCCGAGTAATATTCTTTCCAGTTTGATCTTGATTGCTTTCTTTATTGTAGGGTTTTGGATCACATCGATATTCCCTCTAGATCGGCAGATGATATGTCTCATCATTTTGCTTTGCCTTTCTCTTCTGCAAATGATTCTGCCTTTTTTGTAATCTTTTGTAGCCCACTCTGTAATTGGTCATCGAATTCTCTTGCAGTCACTTTGAAGATGCAAAAGAAAATACAAACAAAAATAAGAGAGATTTAGACAAATTATGAGCATATTTGTGCATTGTTGAATTTGGACTGCCGGACAGCACGTTGTGTACTGAAAACTCTATGATGATACATAAACAGAAAAGAGAATTGTCTAGAACAAAATAATAACCGTAACCGAAAGAGTAGTGCATACACCAAATTTTACGTGTCAATCCAATCACTCTTTCACACTTAAAATTTAATTAAAAATCATATTTAAGCTATTTTATCACTGAAAAATTGATTACAAACGTTAAGAATTGAGATCATATGGCAGGTGCTTAGAAGAAGTTTCCGTAAAGTATGAGAAATTAACCACATCATTTTTACCACATTCTCTTCCGCCATGAATTGTGCTCACAACTTCTGTACTACCAAATATGGATCAGAGTATCACAGGGTACTACGTGTACAACTGAAAACTGAACTTTGTTCTTTTAAAACTTGCTTGGCCATCATTTTATGACAAAATGATTCCTTTCTATGGTTTGCCTAAATTATAGCTTGCAGAAAACAGTCTGCAAAAGAGCAGAGAAAGAGATCAAAACTTTTTCAGCTTTCTTCATCCTCAAGCTTCAGAAGGAGGGTTCATAAAAAATCAGCAAAAATAGGTACCCTGATAGGGCATGAAGCACTTAAGGCAGAGGAGGGTAGTAGTAGACTATCCTCTCCTAGGTCTTCACCGAGGCAACGATATAGCCCGAGACAAAAAGTGATGGATGTTTCATCTATGGAAACTGCAGATCTTCATCCTGCTCCTACTGCATTTGTTGGATCAAGTGATGGAGATTATCCGGTGATAAATACCTTTGATGATGCCAAGACCATATGCCTTTTGGAGACTCAAAAGCTTTGGGCCATTGCTGGTCCTATTGCCTTCAACATTTTGTGCAACTATGGTGTTAACTCCTTCACAAACATCTTTGTTGGGCATATTGGAGATTTAGACCTGTCTGCTGTTGCAATTTCTCTGTCTGTCATTGAGAATTTCGCTTTTGGATTTCTGGTAATTGATTGATATTTTATCTCTACTCATCATGTATTCATTGAAAGTGTAAATCTGAAACACCAACTCAATTGCATATTAACATAAACACATTTACAATACACATGCAAACAAGAACATACAATCATATAAAACAACTATATATATAAATAAATAGAACTAGATGTATATCTATGTATATACCTGGAATAGTAGCAGCCATATTGATCAAAACACTGATCTTCTATACGTCTCTTCCTTATGAAATCTTTTTATGGGGCAAGAATTGATTTGCATATATCAAAGAGTGTATAGGGACCAAGTATTTATAGTGAAAGTATCATAATACAAAAACCCTCCCATAAAAGGTATTCATATCTCATAATAGCTACAATCACTATGATATGTTTCAGTTATCTTGTTTAGATCTTCCCACTATATTCACACAAGTAAATGCATTCAATAGGGAATATGAAATGCTCAATATCTCTAATTACTTTCTCTGTTGCAACAGTAGTTGTTGTACCAAATATAATCATGTAATTGTTCAACTTCAGCTTACATTCATAATTCATTTTTTCTTTTCCTCTTCTTGCTGGCAAAGCTACTCACAATTTTTCTTAATACTGCATGTCATTTCATAGACTCGAAACGTCTTTACTTTAACTTGTTGCCGGTGAATTTTTGTCATTAAGTTTCTCTTCGATTGTTTGCATGGTTACTCAGAAATAACACCAAAGTGACCAAACTCCAAAAGTTTACTTTCATGATGTATGGGATGAAGAATACTGCGAATATAAGATGGAAACATAAGAATCAATAATGAAGACATTCTGGTGATTCTGAGCTCAAACCTCATGCAACCTTTGCTATATGTGGTTTAGAAATTGATTAGACAGTAAAGAGTTTGAGGTTAGAAAATGAGACAACAATGTATATGAAGACAATTTGATTTAATGCTACAAAATTAGGGGTGTTTAAATGCATCTAATGAAAAAAGAAATTGATAAATGGTTAAAGCTTCTAATCAACCAGTGTCCAATGAAATTGCAGCTTGGGATGGCAAGTGCACTTGAAACACTATGTGGACAGGCATTTGGTGCTGGGCAAGTAGACATGCTAGGAGTTTACATGCAGCGATCCTGGATTATCCTGACAATAACATGCATCGGTTTATTACCACTCTATGTGTTCGCAACGCCAATCCTAAAACTCCTTGGCCAAGAAGTGGAGATAGCAAACCTTGCTGGGAAGTTCTCTGTCCAAATCATCCCTCAAATGTTTTCACTGGCCATCAACTTCCCGACTCAAAAGTTCTTGCAAGCACAGAGCAGAGTTTCGGTCCTAGCATGGATTGGTTTTGCAACTTTCATTATACACATAGCAGTACTCTACGTCTTCATCACATTACTCGGATGGGGTACTAGTGGTGCTGCTGCAGCTTTTAACATCACGGCGTGGGGGATGTCGCTGGCTCAAGTATTCTATATAGTTCATTGGTGTACAGATGGTTGGAAGGGATTGTCATGGTTAGCCTTCAAGGAACTATGGTCATTTGCAAAACTCTCCCTCGCTTCAGCTGTAATGCTTTGCCTAGAGATTTGGTACTTCATGACCATCATTGTCATGACCGGACACCTTGATAATCCTGTTATCGCAGTTGGCTCCCTTTCAATATGGTAAGTTTATTCCTCACTCAGGTGTCTATTTTTCTAGTCTTACTTTTAGTTACTACCCTCACCATATATACACAATACAAGTCTTTTTGGCTTCCATCAAGTCTCAATGTTCTTCTAACTGGAATCATAGTCTAACAACACATGCACCAGATAGAGGACACCACCTTTACTATACTGTGATTCGTTTGTTCCTGTTTCAGCATGAATTTGAATGGTTGGGAAGGCATGTTGTTTATTGGGATCAATGCAGCAATAAGGTATGAAATGTTCACTTTTACTGATTATTATTTTCTCATTATCAGCTCCTTGGAGAACAAGTTCTTCAATTTAAGTCATTGGCAGCGTTCGAGTCTCCAATGAGCTTGGATCAGCACACCCTAGAGCTGCAAAGTACTCCGTCATTGTCACGATTATTGAGTCTCTCATCATTGGAATCATTTGTGGGGGAATTATCTTGGCGACCAAAGACAAATTTGCCATCATCTTTACAGAGAGCAAAGAGATGCAACATGCAGTTTCTCATTTAGCTTTCCTTCTCAGTATTACGATGATACTCAATAGTGTTCAGCCGGTTATCTCAGGTAACCTACATACTGTGTAAGCAGATTTATGAATTAGGATCATTGAGTGACTAAATTGTTTTTCTATTATGCGGTTTATATTGACAATCCGAGAGCATAATATCAAGATATCATCCTTTAAAGTACTAGTGCTTGAAGTAACAACACAATGATTTGCAGGTGTTGCTGTTGGGGGAGGGTGGCAAGCGTTAGTGGCTTACATAAACTTGTTTTGTTACTACATTGTTGGTCTACCTCTTGGGTTTCTTCTTGGTTACAAAACAAAAATGAGAGTAGAGGTATATAACTATCATTATTCATTGTTCCTCAGCAACAAGACTGTTTAACTTGTCTCTACTGTAACAAACCTGACATGAACTAACGGTTAATAGTGATAATTAAGTTGACCTAGCTATCATAATTCTAGACCTATCGGGTTTTTTACCTAATTAAGCTAACAAACATTGCTAATATTATAGGGAATTTGGATTGGAATGATATTTGGGACAACCTTACAAACACTGATCCTCTTGTACATTGTTTACAAAACCAACTGGAGCAAAGAGGTAGCTACTTTTGTGTATATAGCGCCTTGATTTTTCGATAAAAGAGCTATGTTGTGCCCAATTTAACATATGAAACTGCAGGTAGAACAGGCCTCAGAAAGAATGAGGCAGTGGACCGGAAAAGAACTAGCAGTAGTTGATCAGAAAAGTTGGAGTGAACAAGATGGTAGCAGTGGACCTCTGATACTGTAGAAGAACCAACTTTGGCTGTAAAAGCTTTCCATTATTCAGAGGACCAGAACTAAGAGTTCACTTACAGTAACGAAAAAAAGGGAGGGCTATGTACAGTTGTAAGAGTTGTAGGTCTTTAATTTGATTCACACATTGTACATCCTTAGAGAGCTAGTCTCTAGCTAGCATTCTTCTGTGTCGTTGTTTTAAGTTGGTTAGAAAGAACAACATCAAAGGACTGATTCATATTAGAATGCTTACATAGCTTACAACATATAGAAATTGGCTAATCGATCATCTAAGAGCGCAATGAGTATACACACGTTGATAAAGTAATTTGAGTTCATATCCAAAATCAATTGATAATGGAGGGAGTGACTCAAACATTTAGGTGGTATTCGGTAATGTTTTCATATGCACATTTTCATTTTAAAAAAATTGAAAATAGCGTGAAAACTTATCCATTTAGACATTTTACAAAACATAGAAAATGAAAATTGAGAATATTCAACTTTCACAAAGGAAAAGTGAAAACATCAATTTGACGTTTTCACTTTTTCATTTTCTCATTTTCATTTTTCAAACTTATTTTTGAAATCTATTTTCTAAAACATTACCCAACATGGGCTTGTAAACCCACATGGTAAGGTCTCATATTTGTTTTATGTGTAATGTATATCTTCAACACGCTCTCGTACGTGTGGCGGATTTTCAAGCCATAAAGCATTACCGAACATGGTTTTATAAACCCACATGCTATGTCTTTTTTTTCCATATGTGAGGTATATCCTCAGCACGCCCCCCTCCCGCCGCATGTGTGGCAAATTTTCAAGTCATACATGCAGACAACATTTTGGGTGACGTGGAGTCTATGTGGGTAACCTACTCTTCTGATACCTGATCAAGTGATTTGAGGTTTATATCCAAAACCAATTAGCAATGGATGAAATGACCCAAATCCTTATAAATTCATATGTTAGGTTCATTTTTTCCACGTGAGATGTATATTTTCAACATCATATATTGAATCAAGCAACACAACATCAAAGAAAAGATACATAAAAGAAAAAAATAACAATCAAGAGAAGAGAACGTGCCCTACTCCTTAAAAAGATGAAAGACATATGAACGTAAGAGACAAACATCATCTCGCCATCCAAAACATAAGGCATGCACGCCCTTGACAGCAGACGAAAACTGTAATACCCCGATTTTTTCGGGTTTGCGTTGCAAAAATTATTGTAAGTCATTTAACTTGAGAATTGAATAAATTGTATTTTTTTGTTTTCTCGTCGATGTCAAACGAAACAAAAACCGACTTCAGAAAATTAAAAGTTAAAACGTTACATTTCCGCAACACGAGAGTTGACTTTTATTCCATCGCTTGTCTTCAAAAACTTCATTCACGAAAGTTGTATAGCTCGTCAATACGATTTCATGGACACATCATGCGTTCTAATCAGACGTCGTTTGTGAAAATTATTACCGACGGAAGTTAGTTTCCGAAATTGGAAAAGTGTATAAAATGGAAGTTTGGGAAACCGGGTCATTTTCTCTCTCTCACCCCCGCAGCCCTCTTCTCTCTCTCTCTCTCTCTCCCCGACCCTCTCTCCTTCCCTCTCCTCTCACCGGCGATCTCCCTCCACCGGCTACCGTGCACGACACCGCCGGTGTTGTTGGAACCGCAAGGCCACGACGAGTCGCCGGTGGTGACGGCGACTCACCCCAGGCGGAGCACCAGCAACGCTGGTAAAAATACTTCTAACCCAAAAAAGTTCAACTCGTGGACTAAGCCCACCTTTACTTGAAAGTGATAAGCTGCTAGAGTTGTTCTTATTAGGTTTATCAAATATAAAATCTTTTTCTTAAAAAAAATAACAAACTATTCAAAAATATCAGACAATAATTTAATTTACAAATAACTCACTACTTAATTTGATAAAGCAAATAAAGACCAAAATTTACAAAATAATGACCAAATGATGACAAGTTGCCACATGTCATAAAATATTACTTTTTTACCCGTCTTTTGACCCATATTGTTTGTTACTATCAATGGAGAAGTTATATGTTACTGTCGATTATAAAAACTAACTGATACTGTCGGGTATAAAAACTAACTGCTACTGTCAAGTTAAAAACTAGATGTTACTGTCGACTTGGAAGACACATGCTACTGTCGACTTGGAAGGTACATGCTACTGTCGACTATTAATTTAACTGCTACTATCGACTTAAAATGTACATGCTACTATCGACTATAAATCTAGCTGCTAATATGGTTTTTGGTGAGCAAAATTCAAAATTTCAAAATTTCTCAAAACATATGTCATCTGGTACTTAAATGAAAGCCCATGACATAAAGAACAACTTTATATATTGGTTCACCTCTAAATTGCCGGTAGTTTGGTCGGAAAACTTAAATTTGCCGGAAAAAATAAAAAAATGAGGAGAGAGAAATTTGTTAGATATAAGATATGGGTGGAATTCGGTTTAAACGGTCCAGTTTTTGGCTCAAACCGGAAACCAAACTGAAATTGAACTTCGGTTCGGTTCGCGGTTCTCCGATATACCAAACTGAAAACCGAACCGTTTGGTTCAATTCGGTTCGGTTCAGTTTTTTTCCGGTTTTTGTTTTATTTTTTTAACCGGACTGAATCTAAGGCTCCTCAACTGGGCTTGTATAGGAAAAAAATATAATACTCTAATTTAAGGGTTTTAAACAATAAAAGAATTATTAGAAACATTCTTAAAAAAAGTCACAAATAAATTCTAAATATTGTCGATCGACACCAATAGATGTGATCAATATATATATTTAGGGACCATGTAAAATTTTCATCCATTTTAACATGTTTTGACCATCTGTACCAACGGTTAACCAAAAAAGATGTGTTTTTACATAATAAAACCTCATTGACATGGTTTTGCCAAATGAGTTTCCTTGTTGCGACTACACACGATCGATGACAAAAATTATGTGATTTCAAATCTGTAAACAACTTTCCTCATTCACATCTTGGTAATGGGTCTCCCCTTATGGCATATTAGTGTTGTTTTTGGTTTACCGGAAATTCTGACAGTCAAACGAGGTCCAAATTGGATGAAATTTTAAAATGATCACTAAATATATATACTAATCACATCGGATGGTGTCGATCAATTCCGAGAAGTTTCCTTCATATAGTCGCTTCATAATATGATAGTTTTATTATAAACCTAATATAAAGGTTATGATACATTAGTGGACACTTCGGCGACCGACAACTCCAGTTCGAAATATGGTCGATCGGCACCAGTAGATGTGATCGGTATATATATTTAGGGAACCCGTAAAAATTTCGTCCGTTTTGAACATGGTTTGACCGTCCGTACCAACGGTCAACCAAAAACAGACGTTTTCACATAATAAAACCCCATTGACCGGGACTTTGCCGAATGAGTTTCCTCGTTGCGACCACTCACGATAGGTAACAAAAATTAGGTGATTTCAGATATGCAAATGGCTTTTGGCGTTCGCATATTTGTAATAGGTCGTTCCTTATGGCATATTAGTGGTATTTTCGATTTACCAAAAATTCTGACGGTCAAACGAGATCCGAATTGGATGAAATTTTTATATGTTCACTATATATATATACCGATCAGATTGGCTGGTGTCAATCGATCCCGATAAGTTTCCTTCATATAGCTGCTTCATAATGCGATAGTTTTATTTGAAACCTTTAGTTGTATCATAAAGGTTATGATAAATTAGTTAACACTTAGGCGATCGCCAACTCTAGTTCGAAATATGGTCGATCGACACCAGCTGATGTGATCGGTATATATTTAGGGACCCCGTAAAAATTTCGTCCGTTTTGGACATGGTTTGACAGTTTGTACCAACGGTCAACTAAAAAAGAGGTGTTTTGACATATTAAAATCTTCATTGACCGGGGCTTTGCCAAATAGGTTTTCTTGGTGCGATCCCGATAAGTTTCCTTGATATAGTTGGTTCATATTGAGGCGGATTTAGTAATTACACATCCGCTTATATATATATATATGTTTCTTTAGCAAATTTATTTGAAACATACAAGCATACATATATATGCATAGATGATTATATATACATATATAACACTAGAAAAGAGAAACATATATTTATATATGATATAAACCTAAAATCACATTAATCAAATCAAATATTCGGTAAGATAAACGTAAAACGACATTGTTTTATGAATAGTTCGGTTTTTCGGTTTGGTTCGGTTTCTTATGTGCCCAAACCGGAAACCAAACCGATTGATTCGGTTCGGTTTGGTTTGTGTTCGGTTCGGTTTTTTTTCCGGTTTCGATTCGTTTTTTTCGGTTCGGTTTTCGGTTTTTCGGTGTTAAGTTTCACCCATAATCTAGGAGTAACATTTAGTAATTTTCACGAAAATAAGAGTATTTTGGATATTTTTATATTAATTAATTAATCAGCTATGTTTTACTTATTATTTGAGTTTTAATTTATATCATATAAGAAATATGAAAATTGAGTTAAAACATGTAGTTTAATACACTGAGTAATTTTCTTTAAAAAAAATACATTGATACCAAAACTATCCTTGTTAATAGATTACCCCAAAAACAAATCCTTATTAATAGTAACTGCAATGATTTGATATATCAAACATATTCCTCTCATCCCACTTTATAATTATTTAATTAGTGAGTCGAGAATGTCAGATGACAGACCGTCTTACCTAAAACTGTCTCTAATCGGCAGGTCCCATATTCTCTTTTTAATGAATTTGAACCACATACTCTCTAACCCAACCAACCACAAAGTCAAGTTAACCAAGGTTTATTTGATGATGATGGTGACAGCTATAAATAAAGGTAATTTGCCCCTTCCCCTCTTTCTCCTTCTTCCCCTCCTCCTCATCCTCCACCTCCAACACCCTACTAAAATTTCAACCTTGGAAATACAAACAAAATTTCAAGAGGCGGAATTTTTGGGTAAAGAATTACAAAAACATAAAAGAAAGGAGAGGAAGAGGAATAGAGAGAGAGAGAGGCCAAAAGCCCAAAGGTGGTGTCAAAGCTTTCAACAACACCCACCACTCCCTACTGCTACTGGTACGTTTCCTTCTGTATTATTCTTCCTATTTCTTAAGGACAAATATAGTCTAGATTGTGTCAAAACCCCCCCTCCTAAATCGTACTAGTTTTCTTTTGTGGGTCTCCTTTGATTCTCCTCCTCTTCTGTTTCAAAGTATTTTCGCCAGTCTCTTTCTCACTACATAAATCCCACCATTCAATTACCGCCTGCAAATAAAAAGGGCGGGCCTGCAAATATACTCAAATACCAAAAACCAAAATTCAATTTACCCACAAAAACCAAAACCCTAGTTTTCCCCATGTACCCCATTTCCCGCCAAAATTCCCCATCTTTACACCAAATTGGCCAACCCTTTTCGTGATTACATCCCCTGAACCCCTTTGATTCCCCCAATTTCCACATCCCAATTTCCTGTGTTTTTCAAATTTTTGTTGTTTAATGATTGAGAAAGTGAGGGAGTTTTTGGTTTGCTTTTAGGGCTTTTGAATTCGAAATCCATGGCAGGGTGGTCGGTGCTGGATTGCGCGAAGAAGGAAGAGCCGGACTGCTTCTCGGAATCCGCTACTGCTGACTCTAAACGCTGCGTTTCGGGGCTGCCGGAGAAGCTCCGGTGCTGGTTTGATCGGTTTCTGGAGGTTTTCTTGAGGGAGATATGTACCCGGGACTCGGTCCGGCCTCTGCCGCCGATGCTGGGAAATGGGCAGAGGGTGGACTTGTTTAAGCTGTTTTGGGCTGTGAGGAAGACGGGAGGGTTTGATTGTGTTTCGGATTCCGGGGCTTGGGATTGGGTTGCTAGGGAATGTGGGTTGGGTTTGAGCTCAGGCGGCGCGGTGAAGTTGGTTTATGGGAAGTATTTGTACTTGCTGGAGAGGTTGTTGGAGAATAGGGAGCTGGAGTGGAGTTTGGGGAGTAGTGGGATTGATTTGGGGAAGCAGTTGATGGAGTTGCAGGAGGAGTTTACGGGGCTGTTTCCGGATGTTGGGGATAGGAAGGTGAGTAAGGAGGAGTGTTTTGATGAAATGTCGCCGGAGAGTTTGGGGGGTAGTGATGAGGAGGGTGGGAGGGGGAGGAGAGGGGTTGGTGGTGGTAATGTGGGGAGGATGGAGTGGGATTCGGGGACGGTGGAGATGGTTTGGGGTGATGTGGATGGGGTGAACGGCGGGGAGGATGGTGAGAGGTTGAGTAATAATGAGGAGGTGAAGAGTGAGGTGGAGTCTGGAGGAGGGAAGAAAGTTGATGATGGGGATTATATAGATGTGATGATTGTGAATCCGGAGACAATGGAAGTGAGTTCTTGTCGTAAAAGGAAGAGAGAGTCGTTTGGTGGAATGCTGAATTGGATTAGAATGGTTGCAGCTGATCCTTGTGATCCTTCGGTTGGTTCCTTGCCGGAAAGGTCCAAGTGGAAGTCCTATGGGAATGAGGAGATCTGGAAGCGGGTTTTGGGCGCTCGAGAGGCCATGTGTCTGAAGAGGAACACTGATTCAGTTGCAGAACAGTTTAGCGGGCAGGTACTTTTATGTATATCTTGTGTGTTATAATAAATGTTGCATGAAAATATATCTAAACTGGTAAACCTTGATTTCGTGACGTATTGTAAGCCTTAAAGTCAGGTTTGTACGGTATTTCTATATGTGCATAGAATTCCACAGACACTATGTTTTCTGCCTAGTTCACTCTATGTTTTATTGATTTTCTTATGCTGCCTCTATATCACTTTTTTCTTCTTGTTTTATTGATATCCATAAGTGCATGCTTATGTCAAGAAATTATTTATGGTTTGCAGTTAGTAAGATTGAGTCTTACAATTAGTTTAAGTTACTTCTGCAGTTGTACTTAGATGCTTAACTCACAAACTAGATGTGTAACTCACAAACTAGATGCACAGACGTAAGTTTCGATAGATATGGAATATTTTAGGTGCTGGATCATTAGCTTCTTTTAGTTATAACGTTAGGTGTGAACCTCTACATAGAAACATATTGCCATTTGTGATTCATAATCCATCTTCCTATGCTGTCGCTTATCTTTTGTTGGATGTTTGAAACCGTTAAACAATGATAATTACATTGTATGCTTGCTTTCTTTTTAATAGTAATATAATGTCCCAATTTGTAGAGTAATGTGAGGATTATGCATCCAAGCATGTACGACGATCATCTTGGCACCTCTTACAATCTTCGAGAGAGGCAGAGATTGGAGAAGCAGCAGAGGACGATGTCTGAATCAGGAGCCTGTTCATTGTCACCCCCCTCCAGTGAGTCCAAAAGCAGTCCCGACATGGATGACCACATTGAAGTTCGTGTTGGGTCCAAATATCAAGCTCATGTACCAGAATGGGCTGGTGAGCCTTCTGAAAGTGACTTGAAGTACTTGGGGACCAGGGATTGGCCAATGGAAAAACCAGAGAATCTATATCTAATCGAAAGGGATCCTGTTGGAAAGGGAAGGCAAGAATCTTGTGGCTGCCAAATGCCAGGTTCTATAGAATGTGTCAGATTTCACACTGCCGAGAAAAGGTTAAGAGTTAAGCGAGAACTGGGGTCAGCTTTCTACCATTGGAAGATCAATGAGATGGGTGAGGAAATTGGGCTCCCTTGGACAGCTGAAGAAGAAAATAAGTTCAAGGCTGTTATAAAAGCAAATCCTCCATCTCTTGGGAAGACCTTCTGGGATGATATAACCGAGTCATTCCCCAAGAAGAGCTGGAAAGAATTGGTAAGCTTCTACTTCAATGTCTATATCTTGCAGCGTAGAGGATATCAGAACAGGTTCACTCCAAATAACATTGATAGTGATGATGAAGATTTAGAATCAGGAACAGCTATTAATGGTTTTGGATATGAAGAACCTAATTCTTCAAAGTCAATTTTGAAATCCCCGCACAAGCCACATGGGAAATACAGATAGTCATATGAAATCTACTACAGCTGAATCATCTTGGTCCTTGTAATTTTGGGCCAGAGGAAGCAGCTTTGGTTATTCACAAATCCTCCATCTCTAAGTCTGGTTTCATGATCCGTTCTATTTTTTGAGATAAGTTTCTTGTTTATTCTTCACTATTGATGCCAAATACAAGTACTTTTAAGTTGGAAGTTTCTTTTAGGTTAATTACAGCTAGAGGCGACTGAAAAAGAAGCCTTGGGAATTATAGGGAAAAGGTAAATCATCAGATGTAGATTAGAAGGAGTGGATTTTGGAAGACAGATTGTGGTCTCCAGAATCTAGAATTGCAATTATGATGAATTCTGAAATTGGTAAAGTAATGGCTTTTTACTGCAGCCACTTCTGTTTTGATTTCTTTATCTGTTGATTCTATCTTTCTCAGTCCGTTTGCATATATCATATATGTGTATGCATCTTTTGCCTGTGCACACACTTGAATTGGATAATCAATGCGACTTTCCAAACTCTTCTGAGCAAGTTCATGTTTGCTTCCAGGGAAAGCAATCAGAAAGATGCTAATAGGGTAAGTTTTCACACCTTGTTTAGGGTTTAGAGAGAGAAAAAGAAGGATCATATAGATTTCAAATTTGATTAGGAGTTCAGGAGCACCTTTAGGGGGTGTCTTTAGCAACACAGATGTGTTTTTTTTCCTGGCTGACTTGAGTGCGGCTCAGGTCATTCTCCTAGAGGAAAAATTTCCTCTGCAGTTGTTTGGGTTTTGCAGTAGTTGTAGGATTTGGTTTTAGCTTAGGATAGAGAGCCAGTATATGATAAACATGTTCAATGTTTCTGACAAAAAGTGACATCTACAGGCTATAGTGCATGTTTCAGCTGTTTCATGATGGTGATGAGTCTTTGCAGTCTGGCAGTGCCCATTGGTTTTTTCTTGTTCCCAAATTATTATTTTTCTATAATTGTGTTCCTTGTACCGATAGCTCACACAGTGATGCATAATCAGCAAGTATTATCTAGAATGCTTCTAGGAATATTTTATGTTCCAGGATTTAATGTTTACATTGATTAAATAGGTTATTTAGCAGTATTAGGAGTTATTTTCCTATCTGATCTAGCACTAGTTATAGTTCTTATACGCAGGATATTTGTATTGAGTTAAGGGCTACATTAATATTAGGAGTTATTTTCCTAACTGATCTAGCACTAGTTATAGTTCTTATAAGTAGGAGCTTTGTATTGAGTTAAGGGCTAGATTTGAATATTGAGATTATTGCTTCCTTAAACCTCCAGTTCTCTATCCTCTTCTCTCTTCTCTCTTCTCCCTATTCTCTTTCTTTTCTCTGATCTTAATCCTCCATTCTTCTCTATTCTCAACCTTCTTCCTACCCTCTATTCCTTTCCTTCTTTGCTCCTACATCACACAGTTTATGCATAAGGATATCAGATGCACGGGTTGGTGTTTCCGTCTGATGTCTCGCCTTATTGGCTCCAGATTTCGCTTTGTGTCACCGCCGTTCTATGCTTGGGCAGTGTAAGTGATAGATTTGAAACAAACTTTGATAGAAGTTACATTTTGGTACTAGGATTGTAATAAAGTGCTTTTTCTGTAACCCCTGTA